>NW_010545753.1:0-1960 GCF_000687285.1 Phaethon lepturus
CCCCACCGCCTCTCCTCACCTCAAGTGAGATCAAGACTCTGTATATAGTAAGGAGCATTTCCTTTTCTGAAAGACGTGTCCCCCAAACCTATACAACTCATTTTTACCTATTTAGTGCAAATAGACATCAATCCTTCAAATGATCCCTGATCTGGGTAGCTAACTACTGAGAGAGGTACTAGCTAATTAGTGTACATCATTAAGAGATAAACACATCTCATAATCATATCATCCATCCATCCACTTTTGTTCCCTCTTGCAGAACCTGGATGCAGATCAGCCACCCCACCTGCTTATCAACTCAGGGAGAACAGATTCATGGTCTGATAAATTTAGCGAGTGCCATGTAAGCTCTAATTGGTGGACGTGATCCACTCACCTTGCATTAATAACTCCAAAAGGCTCTGCTGATATTATCACACCATGTCCTCTTCGTGTTTTAATCAGCCCTACCCCTACTGCATTGAAATTTTCTGCTGTGACAAGCCCAGCATTGAAGCAAGCACACGGCTGCTTTCATTGACACTAAAAAATGCCTGTCTTGTTAATAGTATAAACGCACTACAGGCTTTACCTTCCAACTTAATTCAAGAGTGCTATTGGCATGAGTGGGTTATAAAAGCTCTTTTTCAAGATAAAAGACAGTTTGCTGCCAGGAAAAAAGCTCAAACATCTTTATGACATCCCAGTGCAAAAAACAATTGAAAAGGATTGTCATAAAAGGAAGCGTGTCAGTTGTGAACTTTACTGAATTGAGCCTAATGCAATATTCATGCTGAGGTGTCACAAGCGAAAGGCAGTTTATTAATCCAACTTATCTGGAGCTGGTAGGCAGCAGTCATGGTACATTAAGATCATATGAATAATCCCCAGACTCATTTGGGTTTCTATTCAGGACCCCTTTTGTGAGGGCAACAGGGGCCAGAAAGGTCTTTTGGACCAGAACAGCCTTCTTTTCCTCTCCCTTCCACCTATCTTTTCATACTTGTCACACAGTGGGTGCATTTGGGCTAAGTCAGGCATGATGTCTTTGCCAGCTAACTATGTCATGCTCCTTTATTCCAGTCATGCATTAGAAAGCGTTTTATTTCTCCATTACATTTTGTGTGTTCCCAGGCTAACTTTCCCTATCAGCAAGAAGTTGCAGGGAGGATGGCGTTCTAAGACTTCTTTTTCACATGCTTTTACTATTTTGCAGTGTCTTATTTTCCGCACACAGAATTGCAAACTGTCTTATAGCTGGTGTGTACGGAAGAAACACTCCAGTGAACCTCTGTCTGCTGAGAAAGCATGAATGCACCTATAGAAAGAGCACAGTGGGCTTGTCAGCACAACAGCCTGTTGAAGAAAACAACAAAGACCTCGAAGAAGCAGTGGTGTGGGACCAATGCCTTCCAAAAGAATAAGGGAAGGGGAAGTTAAAATGGTTCTAATTAGAAGTGGAGTAGGCTTGTAAGCTGTCTGCATTGTCTGCTGGTTCTGTTCAGTAGCACTCAAGGTAGACTGTGATGAGATTGACAGGTCTAGCCAGGAAAATGGACTCCCCCCAGTGCTGGCAAATGACATAAAAACTCTTAGAACAGGGATGAAGTCCCCCTCGTTGGAGGTTTAGGCTAATTTTCCAGCTGACTTCAGCAGGGTCAAGATTTCCCCAGAACTGTGTGGGAAGTAGGAAGGCTCTAAGTGTGGCTGGCTGAGGGATATGAGGCCAAATTTAGCCCTATCAGAAGCTGGGCCAATGTTTCTTCTTTCTAGCTGGGCTGAAGTAGCTGACTAGAGAGCTCAAGCTTGCCAAGAGTGACTGCAAGAAGGAGAGGAGATGAAGGCAGTGGAGTTGCAGAGAGGTGAAGGAGCTGCTTTGAGTGGATATGTATTGGGGAGGTGGATTACAGCAGGGGAGCTGCAGCAGAGATGTGGCTTTCCGCGCTCTTGAAGGCTTGGAGAAATTCTTGGAAAAGAA
>NW_010545753.1:1991-26295 GCF_000687285.1 Phaethon lepturus
CCAAAGTGGAGAAGAGCCTCAAAGAAAGAAAAAGTCCTCTGGAAGCTGTAGCATGGTGTGAGTCTTGCTGGAAGAAGACTTGGATGCATGTATTAAAAAGATGTTAAAGTTGATCTCTTTCTGTTATGTTTATGGATGTTACCCAGAGTGGCTTTTATCAGATATGCATTTGGCTCAGCGCTGAAGGATAATTGCAGCTAAATAGTCTATAAAAAGACATCTACAAATGCTATAGAATGTGAGCTGGCCAAATTCTGTCCCCATTAACATCCATGAAACCTCATTGGTTTTAATGATGTTGCTCTGATATCCCCGATGGCAGAATTTGTTTGCGATGTTATGGAGAGTAGATGGGAATGTATTACATGATTATGATAGCGAGCTCCTTTGTGTCAGTTGTTCTAATGACTCATTTCATGACTTTGGGCATGTCACTTAACTTTTCTGCGCCATGATTTTTACTCAGCTCTGCTTACTCATGTCGACCTATCCTACATGAGGAAATGACTGTAGAATTCCTTGGGCACTGTAGATGGAGGGTGCTGCAAACCACAGTGCATAGACAATTGCAGCTGAGAGCAAAAGGGAGCAACATGTGCTCTGAAATGTGCCACTAAAATGATTTATCTCACCTTTACTCAGTGAAGCCACTGAAGTGTGACACCCAGTAGAAAAGAAAAATAATAGCAGGTTAGTCTTCCTCGGCCCAATCTTGCAAAGATTTAGGACCTACTTCTCTATTTAATTGTATGAAAAATGTAAAATGAGAGTACATTTTTGCAGGGTGGAGATCTCACACTCCAGACTGAGGACTGTCTTGAAACGTGCTGGCACCTGGTACGACGAGACCCCGATACTGGCTGAACCTTGGAGAACAACAGTAGTGTGGATTTGGTAGCAACAGTTGTGATGTGCACACACCATTTTTTGGGACATTGAGGTGCCTCTACCTAGAAGATACAAAGCACCTTCACCTGCCTAATCGCACGGTGACTGTTGCTTGTCTAAAGCCTGCATTCCGGGTGGCTAATGAAGCAGGAGAAAAAATACACAGGCTCGAAGGTGGGGGATTTGGCAGCTAGTGCTGTTCGGCTGGATTGCAGCAGAGGTGTCGCGCTGATTTATCGACGCTGCTGAGTTACTTTCCTCGCCCGGCGTCTGCGCGGGTTCGGAGGCTGTTCACGCTGGGTGTTCACGCTCGCGGGTGTGATTGCCCACGAGATGGCAGTCGCCGCTAGTACATCGCTCATGTGCCTGTCATCGGAGCACATCGGGAGCATCGGCCATGCTCCCGGCCAAGCCCCCTCCTGGAAGCGCCAGGGCCGGGAGCATGGCAACGCCGCGGGGGGTCTCCCCGTGGGCTGAGACCTCCTGCTCTCAGCCTTCGCCGTTTCAGTCTAGGCATACCTCGAACAGCTATGTTTTCCCCCAAATACCGGGGTGAAACTCGATAGAACGGGATTGCTCTCCCCTTCCCACTGTGCACATTTTTTGCTGTGGGGACAATTCCCCCCGATGAAGCATCGCAAGTGGATATTGAAGAAGGTACCTCTGCTTACGCCGGCTGTCAGCTTGGTCTCTGCTCACAAGGGTGCTGTAGGACCGGTGCTTCAGTTACCTGAAGCTGTAACACTCGTTGCCTCTTTGGAAACCTCTGGTTGAGTTGAAATGCATTAAAGAATTTCTGAGATTGACCGTTTTAGACCTTGCAGTGCAGAAGCTGTGCTTTCAGGATTTCTCTGTAGACTGTGGTTTGAGAACCACTTTCTAGTGGAGGAATTAGCCACCTAAATAAGAAAAACACATGATAATTTAGGTGGCAACCTTAATTACATGATTATTTCCACTCTCGTAAAAGTGTATAACCTACAATGGAATACTCAGTAAAATTGTAGCTTAGGCACTGAAGAGATTTCCCTATCACTAAAAATATGTGCTAACTGTTCTTAAAGAAAGGTTTAGTGAATTGCCTCTAAAGCACAGGAAATTGGCTTAGCTCCTTCTGTGTAATATTTGTTTTAAGAAGCACGTCACAGGCAATAGGGCTGAGAAGAGTCACTAAGGTCTGAAATACATGGACTCTTGCAGCAGCAATATTACCAGCCCCTGTAAGAGAACCTATGGGGCTTAATTTTGCTGCAGATTCTCTGGAGGACCATCAAGAAATTGCTTTATGAGTTGAAATACCCATGCTATTATACTCATAATTTGATACTGCAACACTAGACTGCAGTTACTTGTGTTTCTGCAAATCAGTCTCTCTTTTCTGTGTGTAATATTTCTTCACTCTCTGCAATAAAATACTTTGAAGAAGAGATAGAGACCAGGATAAATTTTGCTAGTGGTACAACGTAGTGGGATGAGATGTTTCAGGACATCACTTTCAGAATGTAATAGCAGAAAGACATTATGATCTCCATTTTCCCCTCATGCTAATTGTGACTTTACAGAAGTCTCTGCAGTTGAATTATTTTAAAATGTTATCTGAGAGAAATAAGGCACCTTATGGCCACACTATTATTTACTATTTGGTGGTCTATATAGAAATAATTTGGTCTCTCGTAATGATTGGTTGTTTTTCATGAGTTGGACTTGTTCTCCCCAGATTGTCCATATTTGCATCCATATGCATTTACTGTATCAACAGGCCGAATTGACAAGCCAGCACCTGCTCAGACGCAACAGTCGAAATTACTTCTTAGTCCTTTAGCTGATATATTTTGTGCCATGATGCCTTTAGTCAGGGTCAAGGGTAAAAGTGCCATGAGGAAAATATGTGCTGATACCACAAGGATGCAGGATAAGCAGAATTCTTGCATCCTTATTTTCCTCCAGCAGCTTCCAGCACTAGCTGTACACCCACAAAGAGCTCACAAAATCAGCCAGACTTCTTGTAGAAAAGCATCTGAGTATGGGTTGGCATATCCCTCCCAGTTCAAGTCTAAACAGTAGCTGCATTGTATTGTCTTTCCCTCTCGTTTGACTTGCAGAAAGGATGAGGTAGTGCCTGAACGCTTCCTACAGGAGATATTTAAAGAGTCAGAGAACTTTTCTAATTGTACTTTTCCTCTGCTTCCTTAATCTAACGTCAAATTCTAGTTAATGTGCAGTTTCCAAGGCTAACTAACTGTGTTAACTTTGAAAAGCTGACTGACTCCAGCTTAAAATGGATGCTCTTAAAGGAGGATGAAAGGCCTTTTTTTATCAGTGTTGAAGGAAGTAGTTCAAAAGCAGAGATGGTTTCCTTCTGAAGACAAAGAAGCTCTTTCTCACCCTCCTCCCATCAGGAAAGGGATCCTTTACAACTAACTGCCCATCAGAGAAGAATTCGATGAACTGGAGGTGAAATGGCAGTATATTGGGAATTTTATTACTATAGCTGGAATAAAAGAAATTTAATGTGAATGCCCCTTCATGTCCCCAAAATGTCCTCTTACTTCAGTCCTTTTTTGATATGTCTTTTCTTTCCCTCTTTGGAAGCCAATCAGTGCTTTTCCTGTCTTGCTGGGCAGAGAGAACTACTGGCGTTCTCCTTTCGATCTTATACTGTGAGTAACCCTAGACAGCGATGGGGAGGGAGAGAGAAACAGAGCGACATAAATTCTACTAGCTGCTGAGGCAACCAGGATTAGAGCCTTAATTTGGAGACACAAACGTTTTGCATGGGTGAGGCAATTATTGGTGGAATAGGGCTTTTTAGAAGGCTGAATCCCCTGTGACTTGATTCCCATGAGTTCCTAAATGGATGTTTAATTGTTGCCTATTAAGGTGCTCATTGTCTGTAAAGTAGACCACTGTTGCTGGGTTTGCCAGCTGGTGAAATCGGTGACATTTAGATTATAGCAATGGACCATGACTGTGCTGGAGCGGCCAGGTAGATTATAAGAATTCAGCAGAACAACAGTTTGGGCTTTGCTGACATCCACAAGACACAGATGATTAAACCAAGGGGACCAAAAAGACTGACTTAAATTCATGCTCATCCTGCCTGGGAAAAGATACCCTTAATATTTACTAGCTTTTTCAAAATGGGTGTTTAAGATAATTGAATTCCTGAGGTCCCTCCCTGAGTTAGATTTCCCTTTCGACATTAGACTCATGGAGTTAACTTCGTCCCTCAACCAGGGTCTTACATAAGATTTCTTTGCTTTAAATGGCTTAAAAAATGGGAAGAGACAACACAAACACACACACAAACCCATACATACACACACAGAGCAGCACATAAGCATATGAAGCATGTTCATATAAATTATTAAAGGCAATATCACAGTAAATTTGGCAGAAATATAACCTACATAATTGGCACCAGCGGGCTGCATGTGTCAGAGAAAAATAACCAGAAATTAAACAGATATCAGAGCAGATCCAAAGTGATTTCTTGGTTTGACAAGTGAAGTTTGAAGCAGGAGGGTATGAAGAACTCCTTTATTTCCTTAACCCTTTTGAGTGATGATACAGACACATATAAATACCCACACTCAGACTACGCATCCCTTCTCCCTACAGTTACCTGGCCAGCAATCAGAAATATGTCAGCCTACAGATCAGCTGCATGGATTTAGCAGCCGTGTGATTCAGTGTGTTGGTTTAGGCATGTGTGCATCAAGCTTATTTGTATTCTCCTAAACCTTTGGGGGTAGAGAGAAGGGTGAGGTATTTTCAACACATTCTTTGTTTTGAATTTCTGCGTCCAGGATTGACAAAGCCATATAGCTCTTGGCCTGCTTGGAGCGGCAGAAGTCGATGTTTGTCAGCCTTGTGAGATTCCTCTGAACATGTCGAGGTGGAGGCAGTGATGATCCTTTGAGGCAGGGAAATGACTGTACATCACCAGAGTCAGCTGAACAGGGCTAATATTCACCCAGTCGTTCCTAACCTTCGCAGTCATTCATCCACTCTCAGCTCCGACATTTGCTTTTACCATACTTCCCCCCCTTACCCCTGTGATTCTCTTACCTGCCTTTTTATCATCCTTTTTTGACATAGTCAGATGACAGGTAACACACCTAGGAGCAAGACTGCAGGCAGAGTGCTTTCTCCAGGAAAGAAGGGTCTGCAAGTGGATCTCGAGGAGAGAGTAAACAAATAACTCAATGGGAACACCGGTGTGATACAATGAGAAATGATCTAGAACAAGCATTAAACATCTAAGTGAGGGAATTTCTACTAAGAAGGTGCATCTGAAGCCGTATAGCTGACCAGTAGGAGTTAATAGGTGGGATTTAATTTATTGAATCTAGACCTAAGTGTCTACATTAGCAACCTGATACTGAAAAATCAGAGATGCCCAAGACATCCTGAAGGGACTTGACGCCTTGAGAAAACACCATATAATTGGAAGTCATAGAAAGCTCTATCTGTTTAGTTCATCAAATGAAGGAGTGAAAGGTGACTTAACTTGAATGTGTAAATACCTTTATAAGCATAAAATAAATAGTGTTAAAAGGCTCTTTAATCTAGTGCAGAAAAGCTCAGCAAGATTCAATGGTTGCAAGATTAAGCCAGACAAATTCAAATGAGAAATTAGGCATACAATTTGATAATGAGGACAATTAACCACTGGAACGAACTATCAAGGGAAGCTGCAGTTTCTTCATCTGACAATCTCTTCAGTTCCCAGACCAGATGCCTGGACAGTTTTACCAGGTACAGATTCTTGTACTCAACAGACGTATCAGGGTTGAATTCAATGGCCTGTAAGCTATGGGAGCTCAGAGACTTTGAGCTGATGATGCTTTCTGTTTTCAGTTCAGGCTCTAGGGACCTTCCTCTTTCCTAGTTTTACATCTGACATATATCAAATGGCACTGAGTAACCTATTTAAAAAGAGCACAGATGACCTTGAATTACAAGATTCAAGGGTTACTGGGATCAGAGCAAAGAGCAAATCCCCCATTTATTTTGGGTGCCAGTCTAGGTCTGAAAGGCAGCAGGCTTTGAGGTATAGCTAAAAAAGGCCATAGCAAAGGCAAGAAGGAATAGGTGCTTCCTATTCCACAGCTATTCCTCCTTCCATGGCTGTTTTTAGCTAGAGGCACTGTAAGCAAAATCATCTCCTGCTACTTGATCTGAATTTGCATGATATCAGATTGTATTCATTTACCAGCTCGATGTACTTCACCCTTCAAATACATTTATTTAATGCATTTAATTCCTTTTGATGCGTGAACAGTGAAAAAGCATCCTGATATGAGTTCTGAGTGCTCCGTCAATTATTTAAAATTACACCCAGGCTGCACTGTAATCAGCTTATCCCGTGTTTCTAGCAACAGCTCGTTATTAAAGATAACCATCCTTTTGCTTCTCTTCAAATGCCCTCCCTGGTCTTCAAAGACCAGACAAAGTCCAGGTGCTGAGTATTACGCCCAAGGTGTTAGTACCCCTCGCAATTATTGACGCAAGCCAGGAGGGTTTTAAGGGGTTCAGGCTTTCCATGAGGAAGGGTCCTGAATATCCCATCCTTTTTACAAGGTCAAGGGATGACACGCATCTGTGTCACAGCCAACTCCATTTAAGACAATTTACCATGGGAAGGAAGGCAATTTTCCCAAGGATATGAAGATTGGAAACCAAATCTTTGCCCCCTGTAAAGTATTCTCCTCCACCTTGGAGAGGCCTGCTCCCATGTATAGGTGAGGTGAGGAACTGGCTCAGAGGATGGAAAGCAACCACCACTGTGAGGATGCTTCTTTCCCCAGTGCCTTTCCATGTTGTGGCCATGCTCTGCAGCCTTTGGGAGGCTTCCCCTAGCTTCTTTGTTCTTATGTATCAGCCATCTGAAGCATCTTACCGTCCCCTTGAAATCCTGCCCACACCACCCCTCCTACGTACACCCTTTGATTCCAGATGCAGATGGGAACAAGAGAAGAAAAGGGCAAAATCATGGGAGTGAGGAGGTGGAGATCAGAGACACAGATGAAATGAAAGGTCTAATTAAGTGTGCCCTCTCCTCTGGAGCCACAGCCTGGGTTTTGTTATGCACATGACTGTACGCTGGTTTCCAAGTTTATAAAAGGAGAATGTGCTCTCAAAGCCGGTGCTGGGGAAGAACTCTTGCCATTCCCTAATCCGATAAGATAGTTAATGGCAGCGTCTGCTGTATTCATATACATCTACTTATTAATTAAAAATACATAGGCTTCAATTTGAAGTTTAAGTGACACATTTAATAGTAACTTTCAGAGCTTGTTAATGCTCAACGAGAACTTGATAGTCACAATAAGCTTGCATAATAAAAATTTTGGTCCTGATGTTAAAGTATTACACATTATGCAACATGCATACAGATGAAGAAGAGAGGAAACCTCTGACTCATTTGTTTCTCTGTCTTCCTAGCTGCAGCAGTGGATTTCCAATTTGTGCAAAGGCAGGACCAGCATTTATTTCTGCCACGGGGTTATACGTGCACCCAAGTATCTGCATAATGATGGGAGAGGGCAGAAGTGTACCAGGGAAGATGAGAGCCTGAATGTTCTTCAGTGCCTCTGGATGTGCTTCCCTGCACGTTTCTGGCAAATGTTACATTATGCGTAAAAGTAAAGGGGGGGCTTCTGAGGACTGGATCTTAAAAGCGGGCTCCCAGGGTTTGTGTGAACATGGAAGTTAATTCTGATTTAGGCAGGTTATGAATTTCAATGAATTTTCAGTGGGCTAAACTTAACAGTAATAAGGTCTCCTCTTATCCCAAAATTATAACATCTCTACACATGTACTATTCATAGCCACTCAGCACTGAATAACTGGATGGATAGACAAAAACATATGGCTTAAATAAATGATTCTTTTCAACGTTAAGGGAACCAAAATAATTTTTAAATGCCTATTTTTTTCACCCTGTTTCTACATCTATGCATTTATGTCAGCTCAAGCACTCGAGAAACCTGCTTCAGTTTCTATTTCACGTCAGTTTTGGTGTCAGCTCCTCATTGTCTTTGGCAATTGGTTCTCCAAACCACATCTGAATCTTCTTTTGTGGGTATTGTTTTTATGTGATACCTGACTACAGAATTTATAAAACGGGAGGCTTGCTTTTTTTTTAAGAACATTTCACTAGTTATTAAACTTTCAGAAAATCTAGGGAGTTTTTGTTCTTTTGATGGGTAATGATGTGTTCTAAAACACTTAGTGAGAGTTCTCCCTTGACAAAGAGTAAATAATATTTTGTATTAATGGAAAATCCTCCAAAGCTTTTGTCTTTCACATATATTTTGTAAATCTTAAACAAAATGTGAGCCCTGTAGTGTGTTTTATGGCTTATTTTAGCATTAACTACTGTTTTATTTTAACTAAATGCTTTTTTTGCATTGCATACTAATAAAAATAAAGTCATAAAAAGCAACAGTGCTGTACAGTACCGCTTTGTTCTCAGTGCTGTGAGGTCTGATGTCTGCAGTGAAGATAAATTCGCCATGCTTAGAAAAAAAAAGTTCTCACTTTAGGAGAAAAGATGCATTTTGAAAAGGCTCCTGTTGACCTCTACTCCGAGGAGCAGGGCAGCTTTCCATCTATTCTGCAGCCCAAGGCCAAATTTCTCCTCTCTGATTGTGCCTGTGCTGCAGATCTCTATTTCAAGTAGCAGTTTCCTTCCCCGTGCAGCTTCCTGAGGGAGATCTGCGTGACACCCAGACGGAGAGACCTCGCCACAGGTCTGCCGTTCCCCCGCCGGCTGCTGGACTACATCAAGCGTGACAGCGTCCTCGCACTGACGGAGCTTCTCCCTCACGTGACGTGATGGGAGCCTTTTGTGACTATCATCCCCCATTCAAGCCATGCTCAGTGCACGCACAAGGAAGATCCAACACAAAGGGGCATTTTTCTGTGTTGCATCTGAGCTTCACTATTTCCACAGGGGAAGGCTGAGGAACACATTTATTACCAGGCTCGTACTTCAGTAGCGTACAAGCAGAGCCAAGTCCTAGCTGGGTAGTATTCAGACAGGCGTTTTTATAGTATCCATGTGCTTGCACACAGACTTGTGTTGAGGCAGCCTGACCTGTCTCTAAAGATGAGCTTCCAAGCAGTGAACCGAGGCAGCTCTGCTCCACTCTCAGCAACGTCATGCCTTGGAGAAGCGTACAGCATGGACATGGGCGAGCTGGCAACGTTTCACTGTCATCCAACAGATCACTGCCAGCAAATCAGATAGATCCTCTTGAGCTTGCTTGGTGGAAAAGACGTGTCAGAGTATCCAGAGCAATAGCTGGCCAGCAGTGCAGTGCCGGACCATGCAGCACACTCAGGCACAGAGTTGCCCGGAGAAGGTTAACAAGCTTTTGAGTTGCACTGAGGTGGTAGGGCTGATTTGGACCATTAGTTGTCCCATACACTAAGATTTTCTGTCAAGATAGCCCACGGTGTTTGGTTTTTTTTTGTGTTGTTGGAGGTTTTGCATTTCTGAGTGAAGGAGTGGGGATGGCAGGATAAACTTGGGATCAAGAGACCTAATCCCAGGCTACCAGAAGTTACAGAGAGGGAAGTCTGGGGGAGTTCCATGGGGGACAGAGGTGTGCCTGAGGGGCTGTGTGGGCATTGCTAGTGTATTTTGGGAATTCCAAGTCAAACAAATGAGTGTGGCAAAGTGACATAAGGCTGGGTAGCATCTTTATTTTTTATAGATAAGCACTTCACAGAAATGAAGGAGTGAGGTCTTCACCGGTAAAGGATCCGCACCATGACCCCCCCACCCCTCCACCAGTAAATCAGCCTATTTCACAGCCTCCAAGGGTGCTTTCTTTGGGTGGGAGCAGAAACAGGATTCCTCTGAGAAAAAAGTCCACTTTTTAATTACAGATAGACATAGATCTGAGCTGCAAAAACTGAAATTTCATTCAGATTACTGGGGGCACGAGGAGACTAGGCCTTGGGGCTCCTTAGAGAGGAAGAGGGTCAGTGGAGAAGCCCATCTCACAGATCAGTCGCTCTCTGATAGTTTGACATGGGGAAGCACTGAGAGCCTGCCGAACAACACGGGACATGTCGGGAAAATACAGTTCGTGGCAAAGTAAAGGAAGAGAGAAAACATCCACTCTAGGTCATCATACAACAAACACAGGACCCAGCTGGAAGGAGATCTAAGCAAATAAAAATAGGGTGGATGGACTCGGTGATAGGAGAGCTGTCTCTGATGAAGAGATAGGAAATATTAAATTGATGGAGCCACTGAGGTGAGGGAAAAGGGGAGAGGAAAGCCGGAACTTGGATTTCTTCATTCTGGGTCAATAATCCGAGACTAAATAACCCCTTGCACCTTGTGTGCCAGGAGCTCTTCAGCGTGTCAAAATGGGAATTTAAGGGTATTAAACTCATCTCCTAGTGCAATTACTATGCAGATGGTGGAAAATAAGTGTTGGCAGATTTAGTGTGGGTGCTTGGTGAAGCTTATATCTATTGAAGAGGCAATGGGCAAACACTAAAGAGGAAATTTCAATTTCTTCACAGCTCTGGAAGACCTGAGATAATAAAAATATTCATAGGGGCTGTTTAGATCCTTCTTTTGGAGAGAAAACTGTAAGCTGCTAGTCCCTCGCTGTTTTGCTGTCGTGTACAGGTTATCTGCAAAGGGCAGACTGTAGTCTGAGGGGTTTACGTGCTGATTCGCAGAGTATGGCGTGGAAAGCATTCCCCACTGCCCGCTCCTGCCCCGGAGGTTGTGTCAGTCCCAGGTCAACCTGGCACCCAACTCTGACCCACAGCCTACATGCCCCACCAGCTCTGAAGCCCCATCTGCTGCTGATGCCGCTCCAGCCACCCGGTCCGGCTGGGTGCCTGGTGTCGCTTGGTGACAGTCTTCGGCCTCAGCCTCCTCTTGACCAGCCCTGTTGTTCTCCCATGCCAAAATTGTTAATAATGGCCAGACTGAGCTGAGCCTGTTGTGGATCTGTGATCAAGCAAAATAATGTTTTAGAGCACTGGTTTGAGTCCAGATGTCCAGGACGTTACTCAAATTCCTGCCTTTCTCCCACTATTGTAACACTGTCTCAGCTGTTTTGCTGTGTTCCTTGGGTTTTTTTTCCCCTCCGATTTCTCTGGAGAAAAGGTTGCAAAGCTCCCCCTTGGATGGAGATTCACCAAGGACTGATTTTTTTTTTTTTCTATTGACTTCCAGTCCAGAGCAGGCGCTCTTGGTAGCAGCCTGACAGCATGAGCTAGTCCCTGCTTGAGCCCTGTAACAAATGAATAAATATCCTGTCTAAGATATAACATTTTCAAGTGCTGATTAACCTGAGCTGAAAAAATGGATACCGGCTCCTGCAAACTGCGCTGTCAGGGAGAGCAACGCTAGATGAATTTTGTGACATGGTTTAGAACCAGACCTTGGTAGCTAAGTGGGTAACAGCACCATCGACCATTTAAGCATTTTATATCCCTGTGCAGCAGAGTCACTCCAGAAGAACACAGGAGGTGTTCAATGGCCATGCTGTGTAGAAAATCCATTAAAGCCTAATCAAGCTCAAGTCTGAAATCCAGGCTTCTGGCAGCATAAAAAAAACTTGAAGGGGAGAAGTAAATCTCTGCTTTACCTCTCAGAGAAAACCACAGTGGCGTTTCAATGCGGACATGACACAGTGCGGCAGTGTCTTCCTCTGACGGCGTAGGGAGAGAAGGTTTCCCAGCTCTGCAGACGCGACCCACTTCCAGGCTGTTTAAAATGCGCTTGGGTGCTGTGTACAATATGCACAGGCATGCTGCAGACCTACGGGAAACTGAGAGGGAGATGAACGCTGAGAAAAGTGCTCTGGTTCCATTGATCGTTCCTCAAAGGCTGCAACTGCTGACAGGACCCCAGTTTGGTGGGATTCAATAGCTTCCCAAGGGGCAAGAGAACCTGGTGCCAACCCACAGCGGAATAGAAGTGCGGGGCAGGAGTGGCAGCACCGGAAAGCCAGGGCCAGTCCATAGGCTGCACTGTCCATAGGATGGGCAGGGGTAGGACAAGTTCACCCCCCCACCACATTGCTAAGCATTGTTGTCTCAAGAAAGGACACCTTAAGAGTGAGAAACAGGTTGTGGCACCGATCCATCGCTCTGTGATGACTTTATAGACCAGTCAGTGCATAAGTGGGACATCTCACAGACAGGGCATGGTTCCTCTCCATTGACCTCTTTTTTTTTGCCTTGGAGACAATTTTCAGATTTTTATATTGCTGTGCTGGAACTAATGAGAGCAGCCTGATCAAGCTGCCAGAATGAATCAGGGGGATAAGGCCGCACCAGTATGCTAGTCCACAGCCTGTTCTTTTCCCAAAACTTGAAATTGGTTGAAATCCAATTTTGTCTCTCATTTTTACACTCAGTGGGGAAATTTTCTGGCAGTGTTTCAGTCTGGAGATTTTGTTTCCTGTGTATCGTGCTTCTTCCAATCATAAACCTGGAGGGAGGTCAAGCTGGGCAATATTCCCTTGGTGTGTGAAGAGATGCACAAGCTGTTTCTCATTAGAGAAGAGCCAGGGTTTGGAACCTCAGTTCTGAACACCTTGAGGTTCTGCAAATTAAACTTTCCCCAGGTTTCTGGTCCAAATCTAGACTGGACTAGCTCAGTCCTTCTCTGCTCTGGAAGCTTTGGAGAGAGAGGAATTTAGTGATTAAGTTAGCTCTGACGCTAGAGATCCAGCATTTTGCTCTGGATTCACTGTGCAGGCTGTGGATTGACCTCAAACACACCGCATGAAGTGATAGCACCAGGTTTTTTGCTTGAGTAGGAAGAAGTGAAAATATGGCTTGCTTTTGAATTGTTACAACCAGGTAGGGAAAAAAACCCAGGAGATATCTCATGTTTCTTCAACATTAATCCACAGTGTATCTGAAGAAAGTACCATTTCAGCACGTGCACTAACCACTAGGCACCTTTTCAATTGGTTTGACTTAGCGAAACCATTAAAGATCCATCCTGCTTACAAACGTGCAAACACCGTTCCCAAGCTGCATCCATTCTTGCTGGGAGTGCCAGTATTTGCAGCAAATAAGTAAAGCAGAAGCAATAGGAGTCCTCCTTGCTGGCAACTTCTGATACAAAAAGGAATATTCTTTAACTGCTTTGAAGGAATGTTTAAATTCTGCTAAGGAAAAACATTTGGAAGCTGAGTGAAGAAATCAGAGGATGAAGATCCCTAAGGATTAAAGATGATAGATTTGACCTGAATCTAGAAAAACATGTAAGATTAACATTTAGTTGGCTGTTGGATCTTAAAAAAAAAGATCTTTTTACTTCCAACATTTGTCTTCTCTTTAAAGTTTTGAAATAACCCAAAGGAATGCAAGAATGAAGGCCTAAATATACCAAGCTGACACAAGAAATATTTCAGTTAATAAGTAAATTTATCTTGCACATGGACTCAGGCTTTTCTATTCAAAAGGCAAAGAAAGAAAGCTTAGCGTTAGCATTTTCTCCTATATCCAATGCTGAAATGAAGTGTCTTAAGTTTGTATCTGGAGCTGCCTCTCATGAACGTGTCATGAATTTTTCTGTTATTTGGTAGCATGTTTGGGGTTTTTATGGCTTAAATCTGCGAGTCAAGAGATTGCCTTCAAAAGGGAACACAAAGCCTTCTTGCGTAATTTTAACTGGCAGAAAATGCCTACAGTGTCAGCTCCATCACTCCTTAATGGAGATGGACAGACATTTCCTGTCCAGGCAGAAATTGCCCCTGTCTGCCTTTGTTATTTATCCAGGGACGCCAGAAATCCTTATTTGCATTTGGATTTCTCTTCATTTCTCTTCCTTTGACTAGGTGGGGAAAGCTGTAGTTGTAGACCTACCCCTAATTTGTAGGTTATATCTGGACCAGCAAGCAAATCAGTGCAGTAGGAGTGGAAGAAGTAGACTGAAGCAGCTGGTGCTGAGGCTCTTCTGCTATGCTACATGAAGACTGGGAATTTTATTTCTGGCTAGATCTAGTCTGGTCCCCTGGACCAAATATCCCCATCGTACGTGTGATTCAAAGCTGTCCGGAGGACCAGACATCAACTTGGTCATTATGTCTTATGTCTGCCTTAGGGTTTGGAGCACATTTGCTGCACGTTTGGAGCGGAGCTTCTGGTTTAATTTTCTCCAAAAGGAATCTAGTTCATGAGCATCAAAACAGCCCTGCAAACAGAGCCAACGCATGGTAAATTGATGACTGGGAGCTTTACTTCAAAATCCCGCTCCTGCTCTGAAGCAAAATGCTAATGTAGAGGCAGCCTTATGTGATGTGTGGAAACAATTCATTTGATCCTTCCAAATGTAACTTGATTTGTTTTTTGTGTCTGAAAATATTTCCCATGGATGAGATATCTGTCTCCTGAAGAGCTCTGTCAACCCATGAGGCTAAGAGTAGGAGCTGATGGAGAGAGTTATTTCAGCATCCCGAGGGGGAGAGGAGAACAGTCGCAGTGGGTAAGATTTAGTAGCACTTTGTAATAGATGCTTCATCCTTCTCTGAGGCTATTCCTCCTGTGCTGTTGCATTAGTGGCCATTCCTTCATCTTCTCTGCAGGCAAGATTGGCCCACAAGCTGGGTCTGAAGGAGGCAGCTTGATTTTGTCCCTGTCTCTTTTAGCTGGGTGTTGTGCTCTTGCCAGTGGTTGTCTGTCCTCATAAGACTGAGTCGGTTTGAATTCTTACAAACTATTTGACTTGTTGACCTGCTGCAACAGCTAATTCCACAGGGTGCCTGCAGTGTGCTAAAAAAATAACACTTTCTTCTCTTCACTTCCAAATTGTGTGCCTTTTAGCTTAATAAAAATTTCTCCCCCCACTCTAGGAGGAGGGGAAAAGAGAAGCATTAGCTCAGGACTCATCACAGAGTTCATTTTATTTTTTAACTGGCAAACCCCCCACCTCCCCAGCCCCCTGGCCCTTTACAGTCTGCGCCTGCTTTCTTTAAAATAAAAGACAAAACACCTAGGGACTGTGATGGGAGCAGGTTTGTGCTTTTACATTTCTCCTTTCTAGGTTAAAATCACTCCCAGCCTTTGTGATCTCCTCGCAAATAGAAGTTTCTGCTCCCGAAGGAGCTGTCACAAAAATCTGGCTGCAATCTGTTCACATGCTGCTGGGTGCGTGTGTTTGGAGATGCACTCTCAGTGCATGGCACACCCAGAAAAACAGCCTCCCGTTTCTTTGATGCTTTTCTTCCCCCTGGACTTTTACTCAGACATCTTCATTTGGTTACCTCCAGTGACTCCCAGGCCTGTCCTAGGGAGAGATGGCATGCAGCTGGAATCAGAGGGTGAGGAGATGTTCTTAACTTGACAGGGACAGAGTTCTACCTTCTGTCTTTAAGGATCTCGGAAAGGTGCAAATAGTGAAAATTAAACTTAAAAATTAAACTTAAAAATTAAACCAGGAATAATCCTCTTTAAAAAGCAATCGTTAGTATGGGCATCACACTGATGTGGATACGCTGCTTCTGATTTCAGAAGCAGTGTACAGCACAGGCAAGCCCTGAGAGTCAAGTCGCTGAATCAGATGCGGACTTGGGCTCCTTCTGGCATCAAAAGTCTTCAAAAGGATTTGTTTTTTTCCCCAGTGTGGAATAAGAACAGCTTTGTAATTCTGGAAATTTGTCTGCAAGATGGGAAAGACTTTTCCTGCGCCTGTTGTTTGTGGTCTTACATCTCGTAGTGCAATTACAACATCACACTGATGCTGTTTTGAGCAGGAAAACACAACTATATCTGCGTGGCTTTGTTCCCATCAGGGTCTGGGACTTGGGCCCTGCTTTCAGCACAGAAACCCAGTAGTGTGTGAAGAACAGGAAGATGATGGGACCATGGTTGGCAGTTCTGGGACGTGCAATGGGCAAGGAGCTGTGTTTACATAAACCCTTGCTGTAGCCCTAAACTCTTGTGGGGAGACATGGTGATGTTCAAGGTGCTTTCTGAATTCCCCATTCCCAGAACTTTCAACTTCTTCTGCAGGTCTTTCTCTTGTTCCTCCTAAGTACAGACTTTTGCTCTGTGATGGGGGTTGTATTTTTGAGGTGTGCAAGAAATGTGCACATGCGCAGAGAGAGTGATGTGTATATGACCTGGGTTCCTTGGAAAGGAAACTGAGTGTCATCATTTGAGGCAGCGGGAAAAACATTCCAGCTCAACTTTCTGCCCATACGACTACTTATGGGGCAATACCGAGCAGGGATCTGAATTATTAGGTGGTGTCATTTGCCCCCCTTCTTTTTATCTGATGAAAAGCATCATCACAGCTCAAAGACCCATGAAAATGAAATTAAATAATAGGAAGACCTCATTGCTGCATCTGTTGTCAGTGCTACTGCCTGCGCTGCCGTCCCTGCAGCTCGGACCGAAGTGGAGTACTCGTGTCTCCTTTCTGGGTGGAAGGCAGGTGGGAACAGGAGGCATAAACGAAGAGGCAGAAAATTAAGTGGCATAAGCTACCGGCCCCAATAGCGATTCATCTCATTGTTGGCAGCTCAAAACTGAAGTTGGCTGTGAGCTACAGTCACCACAGTCTGGCACCTGTATAAAATGAGTCGCGGTTTAACAAATACCCACATGGAGTAAAGATTCATAGCGCTGCGCGTCCCTCTCCTCCTCTTCTCCCCACTGTGGCAGCCCCAGCAAAGTGGGTACGGAAGGCTGAGCCTCTGTGGGACATCCCGGTCTGCCCTTCTGAGCTCACCCCGAAAGCGTATGCATTTTATGACTGAATAGAAAACAGTGTCAACCTGAAGGACAGAGGATACCATGGAAAAATTACAGAATACTTACCAAACCTTCCTGTCTGGTAAGGAAGCGGGCACAGGGCTGGACCCCACGCTGCAGTATTCGCGGAACATTTTCGTCGTTCCTGCCAACAGCTTTATGGGAAAGAATGCCCGGGAGCAGGGTGCTGGAGGTCTGCCGAAAGGTTTGGAGCCAGGTCTCGTACCGGTGTTTCAGGGATGGCCTCAGGCTGCCACATGCATTTACATGGGAGGAAAATGCCCAGATTGAAGTAAGCAAGGTGGAAATTTGCTGTCTCTGAAACCACAAGGTCTCTGTCATTCAATCCTCCCTTGTTTATGCAAGGTTTGCCACGAAGTTTTCATGAGCTAAGAGAATTGGGACCAATTCATCCAGGCCATTTCGAGACAGACTGTGTCATTATTAATACAAGCACCACATAACTCTCCCAGACACCTGCATAACATGAAATAAATCCTTCTGTTTCAATAACCTTTCTTATTTTTATGAGTTTGATTGTCAGCTCAAAAATCCTGGGTCAAAACTGTAGTGGTTTGAGTTCCATGAGACGCTCTAGATTTCAGTGGGGCTGTTTGAGTTGATACGTGTGGCCGCATCTGCAGCTGGGTAGGACAGCACAGTTCCCCTGGAGCCAGGGAAGGTGGTGTACCTAGATGAGGGCACTTCATTGGGTTCATGTGGGCTTGATTTTTTTTCTGAAACATTTCTTCTGGTTCTGTTATACTCATCCATTAATTTTGGCTTTTTTGTACTCCAAGGAATTTGACAAATACGTAAATTATAATATTTTGAAAGCTGTTTTCTGTTAAGAAAGGAATAATAATACTACATTCTTTTACAAGCTGGGCTTTTTTGAAAATGTTTTTTCTTAATTATACAAAACCTTAAATTGTCTCTTTAAATGTGTTTTAAACTACGAGCAACATGAAAGATTTGGAAAATGGATAGCTCAAAAATCGGTCACTTAAAAGTATCACCTGTAGTTAAAATAAGAGACTTTTAAGTGTGGAGTCAAAGAGATTTTGGAATAAAAGCTTCATATATGGTGGATGAAAAACAGCTTTTTAATTCTTTTACTCTGCAGTACTGGCTATTTACATTTTGGCCACTATATATATTTATCCTTCATGCGCTCTCCAAATTCCCCACAAAATTGGGGGATTTGGGTTTAAACAAGAAGTTCAGAAATGACATATAATAATTAATGCGTGACAGACTTCACATTTAATCAGAGTTTATGTTGCTGTGTAAATGTTCAGGGCATTCTCTCCACCTCCATCCCTTTGTGAAGCCAATCTGGTGTTGATCTCACTTTCACTCATGGCATAACTTGCCAAAGATGTGTCTGTATGTCATAACCTTACATCACGTGTCTTCAGCTGCTACTAAGACTTGTTTGGGGTCTGTGCACCAATATCTCAATGATGCATTGCACCAAGATGATAGCATATGTCATGTCATTTAAAGCTGATAAACTGAAATATAATGGCCTCTCCTGTTTAGTATCTAGATGATGTAATTGTCCTGTCTGCCCTAAAAATTGATCAGACAATGGAATGCACATTTTAGCATGTAGGCTGCTTATAAATGGTTGGTCATGAACAGTGTTTGGTGTACTTCATATTCATAATTTATTACTTGGGTTGTTTGGGGTAGAAGTTGAGATCGTGTGGCACATACTGGTTCCTACACTGGATGGATCCAACTCCTTAAGTCAGGTTTCTGGACTGAATAATAGCAAATGATGACATGATGACTAGTTTAATAGTCTCCTTGAGGGGAGTATTCAATAATATTAGTCTCTACTACATTCCTGTTATAATTGCTTGCTGGAATATTCATGTAAAAGAGGCACGGCTGCAGTCAAAACAAATCAATTTTCAGTGTCTGACCTGATATTTATAGATTATTTTTGTTCAGTTTGTGTCTGAACAAGCACAAGGTGACACAGTAATTCTGATGTATATATGCTATAGTGCATCATCTGATAATCAACACGTTTCATATGGCATGATAAAGATGAGAACTCAATTTAGGTTGATGAATGGATAGCCCAGAATCTGTGGAATTTTTGGAGGCCCACACGAGGCTGGAGAGATGTCTTACACAACATTTGGAAACATTTGACCCTGCCGGTGTTTTGTGTTTCTGTCCACGTTCATGCGAGGAGGAATCTCTGGAATGACGAAGGTAATGGAGAGATGGCAATCGCATCACTTGGAGGTTATAGCTCTGGGCGCAGGCCAGCTGGACGTAGGTCAGCAAGAGCAGGCCTTATCTATACTTGAAGCACACACTGGTTTTAAATGTCCTCCAGTTAACTTTAACTCTTTAGCTTGGCAGGCACCAAAGCAGCAAGGGCTGATAGACCCTCCGAGCTGAACTATCTGGTGGTGGCAAATACCCATGGCCTTTGTACTGAATTGGGACTAATTCAAAGACACTGAAGGTGGTAGAAAATATTCTACTAACTTCAAAAGATAATGAATCAATCTTTCAAGGGAGCATTCAGTGATGATTTTCCTCTTTTTTTGGCAGTGCTAATAGGGGGATTTGTTCACGTTTAAGAGTGGGACCTTGAGATGAGGTTATGATATGTGTGGGAGGAAGATCAGTCGTCTCCTGCCACTGTCACACATGGTCTGCAGAGAAGAGACGGACCCACGTGCCCAGCTCACATTTATGACTCCTCCACTGACTGAAAGCTATAAAGCAACTGCACATTTTCAGAGAGAAAATGTTATCTTTCTGTTTTTTGTGCAGCACCTCAGATTTGTGATGTAGTCAAGCAGAATGAGCATAAAGAGGTACCTGCTTCTGTGTGAGACAGCAGGGATCTTCCTTAGGAGGTAGAGTCATGGACAACGGAGCAGTCTCATCTGTGGCTCAGTAACTGTTGTGCAGTACCTGCTTTTAAGTAGCTGTCAAGATTCCTCCTTTCTGCAAAGTTGAGAAGATATAAGCAGTGGAAGAAGAGGAGGGTTTAAATAAAATATATGTGTGTATATATATGTATATTTATATACCTACCATGAAAAAGAGGAGGTGGGGGAGAGAGCAAAGGAACAAGTGAATACCCAAAGAACTTCAGGATCCTTCAGGATGAAAGGTGCTATAGAAATATATTATCACTATTACTTTTATCAATAGTACAATATTGCTAGCTCACTTACTTCATTATAGTCCCATTGCAACACTGATGTTGTTACTTGGGCTATTTTAAAATAGATTGGAGTTTAGTTTTATCTTTTGCTAGCTAAGAAACCACTCTGAGAACTCTAGATAATGTGCTTCGGAGTGACAGAACAAGTATGTTTTATGAAGCCAAATAAAAGTCCACTTCATCAGCTACTGCAGGGTATAAACAACTGTCAGCCATCTTGGGGAGTAGACATCCTTTTATTTAATTGCAAATTAAAAAACATAAACCAACTTAAACACAGAGCTACTGTCACATCAAATCAATACAATAATTGTGCTCATACAGTTGGAAGGCACACGGTGCTCAGCATCTTGCATACTAAAAGTAAATCAAACACCAGAGCAGTAAGCAAGTCTTATAATATATGAGTAGATTATGGTATATTAGCACATTTTTTATTGTATGACTGCTTTTCCCCATTTGCATTGAATACAAAGGGGGAACTTTGTGATCCGAAAGTTGTTCGCAGTTCCTTTTGTGCTGGTGAATTCCTGCTAATAAGAAAACCCCTGGAGCATCTGGCATCTTTGCTTCCCTGGTCATTCTGTGCTTCTTTGAAAGGGAGAAAATTTCTGCTTTCCCCTGTGACCGCTCCTTCCGTCTACAGACATCTCTCAGCTCTGTCCTCTTACGAAATTCTAAATAAACACCTTACTGGCAAGGCCAGGAAAAGGCTGAAAGGCTCCTTTTGATGCTGGGAGCCCCCAGCTTCCATAGCAGCGCTGCTCTCTTACCACTGCTCCAAAGACTGATTTCAGTCCACAGCTTTTTTTGTGCTGCTTGTAAACAAAGCTTTGCAAGTGCTTAGCATTTGCAGGCTTCAGCTGCAGGTAGCTCCTGCCTTTCTTTTGCCTTCTGTTCTTGCTAGACCCTCGCCCTCCGACTTGCTAGTCTCCCTCCAGCCCCGGAGCAGCCCCAGCGGATGCACATGGGTAACTCCAGGCTTATTGGTGCATGTTGCTGCTACAAGGAGGGACACAGAGGTTGGAGAGCAGCGGGCAGGCTTGCTCTTTGCCCGCATTTCTCACCACAGCTTTTGCTCTGAACGCCAGTTTGCAGTCGCCAGGTTGGAGAAAGCCAAAAGAACTGTCTCAGAAGAGCAGCTCCTCCTCACTCTGCCAGCCTCTGCAGCCAGGGAATTTGAAACTCATATAAAAGGTAATAAAAAGGAGATTATTGAGGTAGAGCTGAAGAAAAGCCCAAAGGAAGTTATCGTACCATATGGAAGTCAATTCTCTCCTAGTGTTAACTGTTGCTGCCTTTCTCTTTGCATCGGTACTTTATTGCCCTGATCTGAGAAAGACAAAGCGTCGCACCCTGATAGTAGGAAGCCGTTGCTGCCGTGTATTTCTCATCCACAAAGCTTTCAAGTATCTTACAAAGATGGCTGCAAGCAGCTCCTGAGAAACTGAGGCATAAAAAATTTAAATACGTTCCCCTGAAAGCCAAAGGCAAGAACCCAGGTGTTCGGAGGCTCCCGAGCGTGTTGCTGCCTGCGCCGTATCGCCTTGCCGGTCGTGAGAGCCTTTCGCTTTCTGTTTGAAGGTTGTGCCAGGGGTTCCAGCTTGGGGAACTGCCATGGTGCTGTGCTAAAAAAAACAAGAAATACCAACCTGATGCAAAGAGAGATTTATGGAGAGGGGATAAAAGTATTAGTGAGGAACCGAGATGCTCACTGAACAAGCCCCAGAAACATTTGGCAGCCAGCCCTGGGTTCTCATCTTCAGCCTGTTACCCTACTCACGTTTCTGGGGCTGTAGAGTGATAGAGCCAGTTTATCCAGATGATACCTGAGAGGTGGTTAAAAGGAGTCACCAATTAGCTCCAGCTACAGGTGCTATGCAATCGGAAGCATACAGCCCTGCAGCGAGCTGCTTGCCTGCGAAAATATAGCGAGAGGTCAAACGCTGGCACTGCCACCAGGCTCAAGCAATGACCATGTCAGCCCTCTCTCTCCGAGGCTCTAAGCCTCTCACCGAAGTGTCATCTACCCCGTCAGCTCCTGAAGACAGGCTGAGAGAACGTGTCCTCCCAGTGGTGGCTCGTGTCCTGTTTGGAAAGGGCCAAAATCCTCTTTCCACTGGGATTGAATTGCAGGTGGCAGTGCCTGGGCTGGAACCTGAGCTGGGTTCACCCTGGTTTGTAAAATTAGGCCACTCTTTGCTCTGGGCTGGGAAGGGTGCCTGGGGAAGGGAGAAGGTGACACGGGACACATTTTGATCCAGGAGGGCTGGAGAGAACCCAGCTATGTACACTGAGCGTTTCAAGCCGCTTTCAGGTCAATGTCTTAATCTCCTCTGAGTCAAAAAGCCAGGAAACGGCAAGAGGGGCAAATTTCATCTGGGTTGGCTTCAATTAACATCTTCTTTATGAGTTGTGCTCCGATGGCAGATGCCATGCATTAGCGTTATTTACGCATTAAGAAACCTATAATTGGAGACTAGCAAGTGTCCTCATCAGAGTTGACCTTATTTACGGAGGAGCTGACATATGAATGTCAGATTTACATCCATGACTTTTCTCCCCCCAATAACACTCTAATATGCAAATACTGAGTTGCCAAAGAAAGAAAATAAATAAAACAGCTATTTTGATTATCTCTGGGAAGATTTGTGTTTGCTGCGACTTTGGAGGCTGTGCTGAGATTAGATTCTGTCACTTAATCAGGAAGGAAGTGAGAAACAAAGTCATTTCAGATGCAGGGATATGTGGATCATGAATTGTAAATAGCCTGCAGTGCAATCTAAGAGAAGAAGCAGGTATAAAGCACATTACAGGGCCATTTGCTGTTCTTTGTTCAGGTATAACTGATGCTTACAGTCATTTCGTTAAATATTCTGTTTATATGCTTCTCCATCCTGAATAAGGAGTTATCCCAGTCCCTGGAGTAAAGGAGATTCACAAAAGACCTGCATTAATGTGCTCAAAGCAAGGCATTTAGGGAGCCATGTAAGTAAAGGATATGAGGCATCAGCAGGGAGAGGGTCAAGGGAACATACTGTTCCCTGTTACAGTGCTGATTCTGACAGGAGATGATATAAAATAAGGAGAGAGGAAAAAAAAGGCTTTTGGGTTTGCCATGTGGTAGGTAGGAGACCTGGAGGGAAAGGCTGCTGGTTGGGAGTTTGCTGGCTGAATAATTTCACATCGGAAAAGGTCAGTTCGTGATAAGTCAAAGGCTGGCATCTCAGCTTTGGGAGTGCCCTGCTATGGCACACTTGGTGGGCAGAGGGTCCTTTGCCATCACAGAAGTGGGGCCCGTGGTCCAGCTGCTCTCCCATGGCTCAAGCATGCTCTTTCCCACAAGCTCTACCCTGTGGTCTGGAGGGATCGGTGAGCTTCACTCCACACAGCTCCGATCGCCACAGGCTCCCGGTAAAACCAGTGGTGACAGATAAGCGCTTCTGGAGGGTAATTTGTTTCCTAGGCAAGCTGAAGTGCCCTTTCTCTTTTCCATGATTATCTGGACAGGTGATAAGACTCCTAATTTGGTGCCTGAGGTAGCTGCCTAACTTTGGTGGTATGAATCGCTCCCTCAGGGTTTGCAGTTACATCTCCAGGGACACATGATAATAAAACAAAACAAACAGCCCAGGACTTTCCAAGTGTTCTCAACACAGTAAGTTTATGAGGAGAATACAAAGCAACCCATCCCAGAAGGATAAACCCTGTCTGCGTTCGCCTGCTCTGTTTTCCTTGCTACTGCGTGTTTGGTCAGAGACTTTCCGAGTCCCGAGAGTCTGCTTTACATATGGCTTTTTTCAATCACCACCCTTCTTTTCCTCCTACACCCACCTGCAACTCAGCTTCCTTTTCTTCTGGCTGGTCCCACGGCTAGGTGCCATCCCCAGTGCTATGAAAACACAAACCCATTGCTCATCATGTTGCTCGGTGAGTCGTTCAAGTATAGAAGACCCCACTTTTAACAGCTTCTGACTTTGTGCTCCTTCAGGGGAAATCCCAGTTAAGCCCAGCTTTGCAGGGAAAGTGGAGGAGTAATTCTTTTGCTTTTGAGGGCTAAATGTGTCTACTCGTTGCTGAATCTTAACGGCAGTCCTCTTTGGGGATGGGCTAGCAGGCATTGCCCTCCTTTGCTGGGTCCAAGACGCATTTTCCAGACAATGGGTTAGCTCCGCAGCGCACGACAACGGGCGTTTGATACAGCCAATTGCTAGTAGAAATGTGTACATAAAGAGATGACACAAATTACCGCATCACAAATCTCCCAATTAATATTTTGAGGACTAGCATTGAAATGGTTGGAATGCTTTCTAACACTTTCTGAGAATTTATTTTTTTATTCGAAACAATTTTTTTCAAAGATGTAATAAATTTGCATTAAGAAGGTTAATTGCATGAAATGCCAGAATGCAAAACATCTCGACATTGTTACATTTTACGACTTGCTGATCT
>NW_010545753.1:26338-26636 GCF_000687285.1 Phaethon lepturus
CTGTTTTTGTGAAATTTTCAGAAGTGTGACTTAAGAAGAAAAAAAAAATTTGGCACCTTTAATTGTGTGAGAAGTAGGAAAATACATTGGCTGGTGGTCTGCAGGGCCAGATTTATGTACATGACAGAGTGCCAGGCACAGATTTATAACTGTTGCTGTAAGAGAAAAATCAGGCGCTAACACAGGGGTATAATTCTTCCCCATCAAGTTATGTCAATGAAGAAAGCATCTCTCTTGTGACAAGAAAAAGTGGGGTGCTCATATGGACTGAGCTTATCCTAAGAGGGACGGGGAAGAG
>NW_010545753.1:26648-30383 GCF_000687285.1 Phaethon lepturus
GGCCTGTACGATGGCGAAAACGACTGGTTTCGCTATGTTATTCAGAGAGCTTATCTGCTCGGTTCACAGACGGCCGAGTGGAGATGCTTTCAAGGCCTTGCTGGCAGACTCATCTGTGGAACTGAAACCTGTCAGCATGTGATAATTTGTGTTATTCTATATTTAGGGCAGCGAGTCACAGTCGCAGTTGTTCACGTCTGGTCTTTAAACTGTCAAGGAGAAAGCAAGGCTTCCTTAGACGGGCCTGAAAGTCCCCGAACGATCTCTGCAGAATAGATTTCACTGCTTCATTTCACCTCAGTCAATACCAATATTTATTCTGACGGTCAAACACAAGGTGAGGTAAAGGTCTGTTGTAATTAACATCTCCAGCTCACGGGTCCAGACCTCTTCGTGACACGTCTTTTGCTCATCAATACGGGATTGCAGTTCCTCAGCCCGGATGGATGGTCTTGGCTGGACACGGGCTGTTTCACTGGGAGCAGCCAAACTCATGGGCATCCCTCTGGATCCAGACCCCATGGCTGGCTCGTTTCTGTACGGCCAAAACCTAAATTGCAGTGATGCAATTGTTTTTGCGTTGTTTCTAATGGAACCTTTTTCTTCCAAATTACTTTCTTGGCAAAATCTGGCTGGGATCCTGGTGTTCGGCTTGAAAATATATTTTTTGGGTCTGATTTTGGCACCAGATGAAGATAGGACTGAAAAGACTGGAAATGCCGTATTAAATGAACCTGCTCCACATCCCAACATTCCCACTGATCTTGGGTCAAAGTGTAACATTTCAACATGATTGAAACATTCAGTTCAGATGTCAACTCTTTAAAACAATATTTTTTAACAAAAGAAACAACCATTTTCTTTTCAAAAGCCTGTTTTGAGCAACAACGTGACAGCTTTCGATTCCAAGCCTGTTACAAGTGGGACATGCTGATATTATCTGTTTCATTTTTTTCAGAATGAAATCTGATAACAATCAGGAAACTGTCATGTTGAAAACAATTTTTTGCAAACCTCTCCCTGTCCCTCAGCAATCTGGCAAATATATTGTCCCCATTACACCCTCCCAGCTTGCGCTCTTTGCCTTTATTTTGCCTTTTTTTTTTTTTTCTGCCTGTCAGTCAAAAAAGTGCCTTTAAGCTCGGCAGCCTGGCTAATCCTTGGTTTCTTTGCTTGGATCAGCTGTGTTGCAAACCTCTGTGCTATGTATACCTGTCCTCCAAATAGAGGCCTGAGACAAGCGAGGCATTTTCCATGAGTCATGGAGCAGCCACCAGATAGCAGTGCTATTCCGTTTGTGTGGACTGGGGCTACGCGGTGACCCAGCCTTATCTGGCACTTCTGTCCCCTTCTCAATGCTAATCCATCCGTTTCCTCCGCTTCTGACATCTTTTCAAATAGCAGAAACACATGAAAGTAGGAGTAAAATAGAAAATCTACCTCTATTACTTCTGCTATAAAATGTGAATTTGAAACTATTCACAGAAGAGAAAAAATTAATCATGACAGGATTCAGTAACTGCTGAAAATGTTGGGTCATAACAAGGGATCCTAATTTGTCTGTTTTGCGTTTGTTTCAGTGGCAGGTGAAGGGGGGCTGCTTTAGTTATTTTTTAAAGAGAGTGAGGCAAGTTTAGTCGTCAAAGTAATTCCGCTCCATAGAGCTGCAGGACTCTGGAGAAACATGTTCACGAGCTGGAATTTACATCCTGCGTGCAGCAATGTAACAGCTTTGCAGATTTTCTCCATAACATACAGCGAAAAATTATTTTGTAAGGAGGCTTCTATAGGAGCTAGATTGGAAAATACTTTTTTTTTTTAGAATTAAATGAGGCAAAGCAGTGAACAGACAAAAATATGGAAAAGAGTAGTCATAAAGACATTGTCTGGTAAATGAATTTCAGCATTTGTACGATCAATAGCAGAGCATGAGCCCAATTAAGAGGTAGATGCAAAGAGAACAGGAGAAATTAATTTTAAAATGAATGTTGAAGCAAAACTGAGACCTGATTAGGCAGGGAGAGATGAGCCTGATCCTTCCAGGTGGCAGGAATTTCCCCAGGGAACATCACAGCTCCTCTGAAAGCAGGAGAGAGCCTGGCAGAGTGCAAGGAGAAGAAACCATCTCTGATAAAGTTGGCATAACAAGTTCCTGCTCGTTACGGACTAACACTAAAAGATCATATTTTTATGCAAGGAACAGCGAGGCGCGTTTTGTGCTGGCTCACGGAGTCCCTGGACATGCTTCTTGCCCCGGTGAATCCCCTCAGAGCTTTGCAGTAATGGAGCGGAAGGGAACGTGCTATGAGATGCCAAGGGCCAATTTCCAAAGTTGCTTGCACCTAATTTATGAGTGTGGGGTGTGCTTACCCAGGATCTCACGGATCCGCTGGCTCTCTGGGCTAACTAGCCCCATGGGCGTAAAAGGCATGATTTCTACCGGTGCAACGGGCATCGAAAGGCAGGAGTACACGTGCACAACTATGCCTGCCCGTTTCCCGTTTGGAGGTGATATACAGGGTAAAACATACATCCCAGAGAGCAGGTGTCAGGGAGGGCAGCAAGCCGTGGAATATTTTGCTGTTCATCACATAGCGTCTGGTTCCTGTGCTTTGCTCTCTGCCCTTGTCCGGAGAGCTGGGAAGAGCCTCACCGTGAAAAAGAGGGAAGTGAAGCTGACTGCGGATCAGACTGGGGATGCATTCGGAAGAGATTTAGCTCAAACCTTTGCAGAGCAGCTTTTGGAAAGGTATGATGATGGAATTCTGTTGTGGCTGGCTGATAAGCCTGAGGGCAAGTGTATGGCTAGCCTGCGGATGGGCTGAGGGTGGAGGAGCAATGCCCAGACACGTCATGTCTTCCTGCATCCCCACTGCCCCCAAAAAGCGGAGCCCAGACACTTCTAAACTCACAAAAGCTCAAATCTTCCTTGTGGATCACAGATCCACGGAGCTGGAAGTAGCTGAGAGGTTCTTCAGTCCGTGGCAGCGCCGAGCTCTGCGAGGTAATGCTGCACAGAAAGGTTTCAGGCACGTATTTTACAGCATTTGACAAACCTAATATTAAGGAGACAAGCTCTGGAAGTTAAACTGACTGTCCCCAGGGTCCTTTTCACAGCTGTGCAGGTTTCTGGCGTGTTTGAGGTAAGAGCAGAAGTATGAAGGCAGTTACCAAAGAGTCCACATTATTTACAATTAACGGTTAAGCACTTATGAGAGAACTAGTGGATTTTTTTACTGATAATGTCTGTTGAACTTGACTACATTTTCTTTCTTCTAATGGGAATACTTGGGTTAAATAAGTATTTGAAAAAGAATCATTTATTCCTATTTTGAACCTGTGATAAACAAGGAAAAAAGAAACATGACGGAAAACAGGTCAGAGAAAGAAAACGGAAAAAAAGGGAAAGTGAAGAATGTCAAAACTGAATGTGTCATATAGATTCTTTTAAAAAAATCAAATAAATAAAACCATGTTATGCAGAATAAAAATATATTTTGCAAAGGACCCTGCTGAATAAGAGCATGTGTGAGTTTGATTTCTGCATTTTTCTACCACCTCCTGTTTAGCATCATATGAACACTGTGAGAGAAATGGCCTGACAAGTCAAGAATTCAGAAAGGTGACCACGATGCTTCATTCCCTTCCTTACATCATTGACCCTAGCTCAATGATAAACTGCAGGTTGTGCACTAAGATACAATCCGAGGAGCTGTTGGAGTTATATTCATAAGG
>NW_010545753.1:30414-62450 GCF_000687285.1 Phaethon lepturus
AGCGTTGGTTTTCACCCTCTCTCTGGCAAAACACCCTCTGATTTTGTTCATAGAAGTTGAGAGCAAAATTCACTGTTCATATTTGCTCCTTACAAAATGGAGATTAAATATCCCATCCTAGATACAACAGAAATGCTGTTCTGACTAGCCCTCATTTTAGTGATGTTCTTCCACAGTTTAAAGCTAATCCTTGTTCGGAAGCTGTAAAACTTGTGATATGCTCTTTTTCTTTTGAAAATCCAATACTACTTCTGGTGCTTAAATAAACAAGAGAAAAACTTTTTTGCTGATTTCTGGCGTGAGTGGAGAAGCAAGCTCCTAGTACTTAAATTTTTATTTGTCTGTTAAAATAATTGCAATAATTAAATGATAAAAAACTGCTTAGACATAAGATAGATTAACTCAATAGCTGCTGTACTGCATTTGTAGTTGGTGAAGCTTATTGTATTAATCAATTGCCTGCAACTCGGAAAAATGGCAGAAGTGGGATGGGAAGTAAATGTATCTAAATTTCAGCATGTGAAAGAATCTAGGTGGAGGTGCATCACTGCTGAGGGCACTCTGGGGGTAGGAAACAGGGCAAAGTACAAGCCAGGATTTATACTATAAAAAAGTGGAAATAAATAAAAGCAGCCACACAGCCTGATTTCAAGTAGCTCATGCAATGTCAAAGTGCAGGTGTACATAAATAAATGGAATACTTCTTTTTAGGTCCTGCATGCAATTTTAAACATCTGCAGAAGTAAAACATACGACCTGCAAGCCGAAGAGGTCTGGAAGGTCTGTGCAGCTGGAAGCAGCACGCTATTGTAAAATTCACCCCTGAAGCCTGTGCTGATCCTGTCAGTCTTTGCAGTAGTGATTTATGGAACCGGTTGGCTAATTCAAAGAGAGTCGTGAATCGTCACTGAAATCCACCTAAAATCTTTCTGGGTATTGTGGTATACTCAGCAAAGTAAAGTTCACTTTCAGTCGCCAGAAGAACTGGACTCACAAATGCGGAGATGCCATAATAGTTTACCCTTGCAGCATTTTTTAGCACCTATTTGAACATGCTTTGTGAATCTCATTAGCAAGTCTGCTCTCAGGCAAACAACAGTTCAACATTATAAAGAAATTAAATAGTCTGTGCTGACTACTAATAAAATTCCTAGTTAGTTGGTATTTATTTGGAAGGATCTTGAAAGGAAACCTTCTCCCACAGCTGCTGTGGACCCATCAGTTACTCTGTGCTCTGGAGCAGGAACAGGCCAGAAGCTTTTCAGAGATTCCAGTGAAACAATATCCACATAGCTCTCTTTGGCATGAGCACCCAGAGCTTTTTTGAGCAATAAAGAATATTATTCAGATTGCTTAGATAGTGAGGTCCTGTTGTCTTGACTCATTGCTTTGTCCTCCTGAGTATTTATCAGAGCATAGATGTTGCTACACATCACCTGCTCCTCTCTGCCTTTCCATGTTGAAACCCAACATGCCCTTATAGAAGAAAAGGCTGTGACTGAGCACAGTTTTGGGGACAGTCTCACTCATAGCACATTGTAATTGGCCTTCAACAGGAGAATTACACATGTCCGAATTGGTCTGTCTGTGGATACTCCCCTGAGAAGCTAAGAGAGTATTGACTTTAATGGGATTCTTGGTGCCCGTCAGAGGTTAACACTATGTGTATATTTAGTGGGGCAAGGGCTTTATGTTTTTATGTTTTCATGTCTTTATGAACACTGAAAGCACTCGTCAGTACTTGATCAATAATAAATAATGTTGATAATAAGTACCAGGATGCAATGAAATCTATCCTTCATTTTCAGTGCTGATTAGAAGTATTCATTTTGTGCAGGTGCGGTGGGCTGGGACACTAAATCATCCAGTGATAAATCCATGCTATATATACTGTAAGGAATTATGTGCAGCTATTATTTGTGACTGTTATGGTGGGAAGGATCAGATAGGTCAACCTTTCCTCCCCTGTTAATTTTTAAATATTTTATGCTATTTTTATGACATTAATTTCTTGTGTTAAATATGTTCTTAATCCTTAGGGTGGGGCAGGAATCTGTACCCCAGAAGTGCAGGGGTGACAGTTTCTGATTGTGACTTTTTGTATTTCTCTGGGCAAAAGTTGTGCTTCAGCAAGACCTCAGTGCTGAACTAGCGAGCACCTGACGTTCATTATCTGCAATAAAAGTGTATGGAAGCGCCTGTTTGTCAAAAACACTCAGAGCTGTTAAATCACTGAACTGTGCGATGACACATTTGTTCCTATTAGGTCTTGAAACGCGAGACCCGCGTGCGGTGCCACCGCGCGGCACACGCTGCTTTCACCCAGCGGTCCCCGCTGGAGCAGATGCTGCCACCGCAAAGCGCCCGCCCAGCGTGGGAGACTCCTGCCTGGGTCAGGGAGGGATACCTTGATTAGGAATACCTTGGAAACAGGACTATTAATCTAGGCAATTTTTCCTTCCTGTCGCCGTGGAGCTGCAGAGAATTGCTGCTGCCTCCTGTACAGAGGAACCTGAAACACAGGGCAGGCGGTGTGAGAAAACCTATGAAGTCCCAAGTGTCTCCCTGAGCTGCTTCATGTTGTCAATCAGCTACTCAAGCGAGGTCTGAGCTTGGGGGTTGAGGTAGGTGGTGGTACAAGGATGCTCCTGCAAGGGCAGAAGTGACTGCCTGGAGTTTTAGGGCATTTAGGGTCCTATCGCTGCCCTGAGGAAGAGGAAGGGTGCTGTTCCCCACAGTGGGGTGCAGCTGTCCTGGGCTGGGGAGCAGCAGTTTTCCGTATCTCCTCAGTCGCAGGTGTGCTGGAGTGGGGTTGGGTGAAGCTCCTCCTGTTCTCCCAGGTGAAGCTGCCTCCGAGTCACAACACAGTGCAAACACAAGAGCATCCGCTCCATTTATTCCCCTAAAATCACCCTCGCAGAAAGCCATCTGCTTTACCATGAATCTGCATCTTGGGTAGTTAATAGAAATAAGGGATGTATAGAAGTAACACTGTTCTGAATCAAAATCAGTATGTTTCTGCTTTGGAAAGGCGTAAATCATGAGCTGACAGGTGGGGTGGGAAAGGTCAGAAGAATCAGGACTGGGAGTTGTAAGATCAGAGCAGTCAAAACCAGAAAAAAGCTGACGCTGGAACAATTAGATCACCACAAATTGAGGTGAATTCAGCCTCCGGTCTAGCTCTGGCATGTAGTGCAGTACAGACCTCTTCAGTAGCTCTCTCAGACGTTCATGCCTGTATCAGGGCCCCGGTTTCGCAGAAGTCAGCAGTATTGCTGAGACACTCAATGTCAGAGGTAAAGGGACCGGCAGAGCTGGGATTGCTGCCAAACCAACTAAATTGCACTCAGCCAGCAAGGGCTGATTCTGTAAGTATCAAGGTAACTACACTAATGGCCCAGTGTGGAAATCTAACTGGTCCAACCAGTATATGCTGGGAGAGCGGTGGTGTAGGGGTGCAAAACAGCCTCCTGGCCTCAGCGACTGAGGAAGGATTCAGACCAGGACATCTTTGTGTACCTTTGTGTTACACCACACAGTCAGCTGCTGCTGGTATGCAGAAACCCTGCCAGTGAATTATTTCCAGTAACCTCCTTCTAGTGACAAGACAAATCAAAAGAGAAAATGAGGAGGGTCGAGGCACTCCTGTGGCTTGGAGAAGCTCTTTGGAGGCAGCAAGTCTCATATCTCTACCGAGCAGGTTCCTAATGCCATCCTGTCCTGGCACTGAGTCAGAAGCTCTGAAAGCAAAAAGGGCGTCTGGAGCACACATGCTGTTGCCGACTCAGCATTCTTAATATTTTTATTTTGCAATTACACAGTGCTGGCATTCAGTGGCTGCAATCCAGCTTAAGGAAGTCATGCACAGACAAACAAAGTCCTTGCCCCAAATGATTCACATTTTCACTTTACAACGCTACTACTTCAAGCTGCTGTTATGGATGATGCTATAGGCTAGCAAATAGACAGACAGATGGACTTTTTTTCCTCCAGCCTCTGCTACAGCCCTTCCTCCCTTTGAAAAATAATTTATATTCTTTTGAGGTAGTTCTGCTTTTTTTCTTTTTAATTGATTAAATGTCTTTTGAAACTTTGGATCTGTTTTTCCTGCTTTATCATGGAAGGAAATAAGACAGATTTATGGCTCCATGTAAAACTTCAGCCTTGTTTATAAATTGCGTGTGATTGATTAAGTAATAAAAATGCTTTTAAGACAGGGAGGTAAATCTCCCAGCTAATTGCTCAGTGCTTTACATTATAACCTTGTTACAGTGACTGGGCCAAACAGCTCCGCTATTTCTATCTCACAAGAGTCACACTGGAGCAATCATCCCCAGAATGCTGCTCTGCCCTGACCGTCAAAAGACACAGACCGATAATTAATGGGTCAATAAACAAACCGAGTGATGCATCTGAAACACAAGAACAAATCTTTCCTTTTCAAAGGTGATTTCCTAGGTGGAGATGGTTTCTCAGACAGGAACACTGCCGATTTCCAGCCGTGGTCTGGATGAAATATGACAGAAGCATAGTCCCTCTGCCTCTCAGCTACCTCCTATCTGCCTTCGTCATGGAGCCTTGGGCAAACACATAGCCAACAGTGAGCTGGATCTGTTAAAAGTGGGTAAAATGAAGAGTAACTTGCAAAAGTTAGTGTGAATCTTATGCAAAAGGCCTTCATTATACAACTGTTTTCTCTTTTTGATACAAAGCGGGGACCCAGTTCACATCTTGGACTTTAAGGATCGTGAAAATACGTGTAATAAATATTTAACAGGAGCTCAGCAATCCTAGATTTATTTTTACCTTGTCAAATCTAAACTGCCAGAGAGAAAGGAAGGGTTGTCCATTAACTGAATGCTTGGGAAGGTTCCTCTAACAGATGTTGGATGGAGAGATAGTTCTGATAGTAATTTTTATATAGTTCAGCAACACATACTTGTCATCCTAGAGCCACCCATGCACCAGTCAGCCCTGATTTCAGTCTCATGCCGAGTTAGATCAGATCAATCTCTTGGGTGACACAATCCAGCACACTTCTACAGCTCTTGTGCACAAGAAATACAAACCAGCTGGCAAATTCAGACTAGCTTTGAAGGCCTCAGCAAGGTACCAGCCTCCTTCTGGGGCCCCCCAAATCTGGGGGCATAAACACACTTCCACCCTCTCCTTTTTTGCTGCTTTTTAACAAAGCGGTCAATTAGTCTCTTGACTCCATGGCACCTTCCTGGTGTTCATCAGCATCAGAGGCAGGAGGTTGATTGCTGGGGCTGATTGCAGTGTTGGTGCAGCTGATTACAGGGTCTTAATTGTGATGACTAGAAAAAGACTAAAAAGCCATTGAGCCTTAAAACCATTAGGGAGGGTGGGTTCTGCTTCTGTGGAGCATTTAACAGCATCTGGACCAGCACCTCTCCCTCCCCTATGGATGCTCCCTCAGTGCTGGGATGTGCTTGGGTGAAGGTAAGCTCAGCAATGAGCCACTGTTTTGAGGAGGTTCTTCTGGGAGGGAAATGGAGGTGGTTTTCTCATAGACCTGGTGTTCCCAGTTAGGCCCACACAAGCAGACCCATCTTGGTTCTGCCAGCACCTTCAGCAGACGCCCTCGTGGTGAGGTGATGCTAACGGAGGTGGTTGTGACCGCAAATGGTTGGATGCAGCTGGGCCAGGTGGCATCCCTCCTCCGCCTCACCTGTCTGAACAGGTACTTGAAATTAGCGCTTGGGTTTTTGCACACCTGCATGGTAAAAGATGAACTAGAGGTAAATGAGACCTCTTTATCATTAAAATCAAAGTAATGCTCTGACACACAAAATCTGCCAGCAGGCAGTTCTTCCTTTCATGTGCTCAGAAACTTTTTGGTGTGGCATGACAAGATGATCCCCCAGTATTGAAGCCAGTATCTTGGGGAAAGGAGCTTTGGAGACCTGTAGCCTTAAATATGCTCTTTTACACACCTTGTATCTACTTTACATATTCATTTCCTTAATTGTATACCTTATCATACCCTGTGTTCAGTTGTTACAGCATTTACTCGTTTATATTTGCACCATGTTTGCATTAACCCCGCTGTCATGGCTTCATTATTATTATAGCTGATGCTTGCAGGTGTCTTATCAAAATGCCCAGAACCAAAACCATCTGGGATCTAGTTTACCTGCATTCCAGCCTAATGAGCAATCATATCCTTATAGTCTGCTCCCCAGTTAATGCAAGGTCAGACTCAAGCTTTCAATTAACATGAGGCTACGTTACCTGATCCAGCTGAACATCTAACAAAAAAATCATTGTACCCATTACTCCTTTACTTATGCTAGGTAGCAAAACTCTTAATGAATGAGGCTTCTCTGCGGTCTAGGATCTCTTCAGCATGCACTGCTATACTGCTGGAAAAAGCTCATATCATCAATAAGACCCAATACAGCTTGACCTAAGAAAGCACCTGGAGACTAAGAGCAAAATGCAGTTACCTTCCTGTGCCTGGCCTTACCCACACCTCTTACCTGCCTGCACATACCTCAGAAAGCTTCCATGGTCCTTGCTGCATATTTTATGCCTCTCCTCTACATCGTAATTAAATAATAACAGAGCTAATCAGTCCCAGATGTAATAATTCACAGGGGATTGTTTTGTTTCCTCAGCCCCCATTTTACACATGCTGGTTTATGCAATTAAGCAGCCCTTCTGCATCCTGGTGGAATGAACACATGACGATGTCTCAGTCAGAGCTTAGGCATTGATGCTGCCTTGGACCGAGAGAATGGGCTTCTTCCTTTCTCGTGCACTTAGAGAAGAGTGATGAGAATTCATACTGAGGGGGGAAAAACATAATATTTTATTTTTCTGGCAGCATGCACATACAATAAAAGTATCTTTTTTCATAAAAATCAATGATGACTTAAAATACATAATAAATGTTGCAACATTAATAAAAGATGCTACGCATAAAATTAGACTTAAATGTGCAGTTTGCCCAGCTATTTACAGCCCACATTCCAGACCTTATCATGCTTCCAGCAGAGAGTGAAATAGTCTAAAACAGCTGTCAGATGAAATAAAATAAATATGGTCTCAGTGCAAATAAAACAAAACAACATCCTGAAAATTCCTGACCGAACTCCCATGTCACCTCCCTATGCACTGCAGAGGAGTCGGCAAGTAGGTCTCAAGCACAGATGAAGGTTACTGCCAAGCAGGGCGACGCAGGGTGCCAAAGCTGTAATGATGACAAGCACTAGTAGCTTAAGCAACATGGAAGGGGTGGATGCCTGAAGACGGGCCCCTGATGGGAACTGCACAGCTCATTTTCCTCCTTGAAAGCAGGGTTGACTGCATTATAATGCTCGACAGAGGTTTGTGTAGCCAGTACATAAACACTGGCCATGCCGGATGCTTCAGTCTTGTCACACAGTTTGTTTCAGTGCTTCACCAGTCTTCTCATCACTTGGTTTACCCAAGTATCTGCTCCTGGTGTGATTTAATTTTTTACTTCTTGTCCTATCTGCACCAGACTCGGAGACTATTCCTTTCATTGCTGCAGCCTTTATGCACAACAGGAGGTTTTTCTCTTCTCCTTCCCGTCTTGCCTTCTGTGTGTCCAACGGCCCCATTTCCTCACTGGTTCCTTGTAGCTCACGTTCTCCGAACCTGGGATGTTGTTTCGCTGCTCCCCTGATCCGCTCCTCGGCTGCCACGCGGTGCCTGTAGCGGGCTGCGGTTCTCCAGCTGAGCCCACACCAGTCCAAAGTCAACAAAAAGCTGACTTCATGCATCTCGCAGGCCTTACTGCTGTTTATATATCCCAGCATGGTTTGCCCCTTTCTCTGCAGCGACATTTTTCACTCGTGCTCAGCTTAGATCCCCTTTTATACAGCTATTTAACCAGTTGTCGCCACTCTGTATTTATTTGGTTGACCATCCGTGCTCATCGCTTCCGTGCTGAATTTTAACTCTGTCCTCTGGTGTGATTTTAGTTGTCTCTAAATAGGGTGATGTGACTAAATTTAATAATTTTTTTTTCTATTTTATCATTCTGGTTATTAGTGAAAATATTGAGCAGCACCAGAACTAAGAGCCATCACATAAATTCTCCATGAGACATACCCTGTAGTCTAACAATAAACCATTTATTACTCCGAATACGTCTTTTCAAACAGCTCCTCACAGAAAATATGTTTCCTTAGTTTATCATGAGCAACCCCAGTTAAAACCTTAGAAAACTAAAATGCAGCATAGCTACTGTGTTTTCTTAGGCATTTAGTCTCTTGCCCTGGAAAGACAGTAGAATAGCTTACTATGATTTTCTTAACATATATGTGTAGTCCTTGTCTGTTAATACCCCAACAGTGAAAGAAAACCGCAGAATGGATCTCGATGCAAGAGGGAAGGCAATTGCCTTGCCCAGAGATGTGCGGATGAGCTCCAGAGAGGGGGGTGCCTAAGGGATGGGGAGAAATAAGTGAAGAAGGGACAAGCAAATCTCTCTCTCTCAGTCAAATCTCGAGCTCACAGTAGTATTTTTGTGCTGATACCATGGTAACTCTAAGGACACAAAGAGAAAAGAGTAGCCACAAATACAGTGTTTATTCTGTTCAGTGATATGTACCTGTCGTACCCAATGAAGCAGACGCAGCATGGAAAGGCTACGTGTTGTCCGCTGGGTCAGACTAAAGAACCATAATGATCCCTTCTGGCTGTCACCCTGCCAGCTGCAGTGAGCTGCTGCTTCTGGATAGAGAGAGCAGGAGCTGGCTCCTTCCAGATGCTGTCGGTTTTGCAGGGCAGGAAGGCCACGGAGGGGAAAAAGAGGGATTCCCAGTCTAGTGTCCTGGATTACATGTTCCTCTAAAGAAAACTCTGAAGAGGTAATTGTGAATTATGGTTGTCACCTTCTTGCAGTGGGTACTGCCATGCTGAAGGGAAGTTTCCAGGGACTGCAGTAGGCAGTCAAGTCTTAGATCGAGTCCTAGTTAAACAGAATTCAGTCATAGGGAGAGAGGAGGTGATGTCCCCATTTTGTTTCCCATACTTTACTTATTTGATGCCATCGCTCCTAGCAGTGTACTCTGGTAGTTGCCCTTTGTGCACTCTAAATAATTTAATTCCATCCTTGATTATTTATACGCTTAGATACACTGTGACTTTTATCAGAAACCCTGCTAGTCATTAGCTACCCATGTGGGCTATTTTTAGCAATGTTAATCTTTCCTCAAAAGTCACTGCCTTGAGTTCCCTAATCATTCCAGTCGCTCTTCGCTGAGCTCCCTCCAAGCTGTTGGCAGGACATACAGCACAGCCTTTTATTTTTTTTTAAGATCCTCTTTGTGTTTTAATTCCAACTGACATGAGATAGCGTGGAGATGTTGGGTGGTGTGGGTCATGGAACATGCAGAATTAGGGCCGTGGGATGCTTTCCAACCTTGACAAGCTTGGGGAGATGCAGGGTGTTGAGGGGATTGGAGATGTTGAGCGGGAAGAGAGTTGTGCTATTTCAAGTGTTTGCAACAAGACCCGAAGTTATAACAACTCACCTATTTCAGGGCACTGTTCAGAACTGAAAACTGAGCACCGAGGATCATTTTTAACAAAAGAGGTCACTGAGTTGTTGAGACTTTACTATCACCTTTTGTCTGTGAGATTCAATGTGCCATTTCCAGCTGCATGCAGCTGGGTAAGGTAAGGACCACTAAGTCCGTCTGCAGATGCAGATTCACACTTAAACTGAACAGCTTACCCCCCTGCACTGTAAATACAAATACCAGGTTAGACCTCAGAGGAACTGAGTGAGTTTCACCTCAAGATTTTTCAGTCTGCTACTCAACTGAGAACACTTTTCACATCTTGCATAGGCAGGGCAGAAAGCAATGCCCATCCCCACCCCTGCCCTCACTTCATTAGATCAGGATCCATTTAACAAAGAAAACCTGCCACATATTTTCATGTTGTTCTTATTCCAGAAGCAGCCAGAGGCTGGAAAACTGTCCTTCTTGTATTGTTACCATGGAGAGAAAAGTGCCCATTAACATTGTTATTTAGGCTTCTCATGTTATCCATCAGTCAGAAGCACGGAGCAAGCTATTTGAACCTCCCTGACCTGAAATGCAGAGCAGATACACAGTACAGCGAAGCCAGGGTATCCATCACCCCGTGCCAGTGCTCAGGGTCAGCTCGCACGCTAAAGAATAACAGCATCTGCAAGATCTAAATGCTCCTGCTTGGCTCAAATCTTGAATGGAGCTGGAAAGAAGAACCTGAATCCAAGCAATGAGTAATTCTGGGAGAGTCTACAGCTGGTCCAGAAATGGGTCAAAATGCTGTAATTTGGCCCATCTCTCAAAAGCATGCAGACAGAGAGAAGTCGGTGCTCTCTTTTCCCTTGTTTAGCTTCTTACTCTCCCACTGCATTACAATTCCACTTTGAACTAGAAAAAAAGACTGATGGTATTGGTGTCCAATATCTTAAAAATTGACATAGCCAGGAGTTAATCTCCACTTGCATAATTTTGCTGATTCCAGCAGGATTTACACCTCCCCGTCCTTGTGCTGAGAAGAATAAAGCCAGTGCAGTCTAGCTCTTCTTTATTATCCCTCTTAAAGTTTATGTCTTCAAATATGGTCTGGTTATGAGTTAACAATACTGAAAAGATCAATACCAGAGTCTGACTAAGGGGAGCTCAAAACATGTTCATAAAAGTTAAATTAGAATCATAAAATGATTATGGGCTCCAGGTTTTTTTTTCCTTGACTGTGCTGCCTGATTTGGGTGGCAGTTTGCTGGCTGGCAGGAAGGCAATTCACATCTGTCGTCCCCTCCTCTGCCCCCGCTGTATCTTCATTCAAGACCCAAAGAGCTGGAATGTGGAGACCCCTCTGGAGCATTTCAGTGGGCTTCAGGTCACATTTAAATGCTGCTCATTTTTTGTCACTCTTTTTTCTGAAGCAGGACTTTAGCAAGTACCTCACAGAAAGTTCTCTAAAACAGACCAGAAAAGAGTGAGAAACATGAAATATATTCTCCATCTTTATCACAGGACAATTTCTACACTCCTTCCCAGCCCTTGCAACACTTGTCCCAAAAGTGAAACGATTTTGCTGTATCCTTTTATTGGTTTGTTCCCTTCCCCTCTTCCCTTGAACCATCCCAGCTTCATTGGAGGGAGAGTACGAAACTAAGGTTAAATATATCAGGTACCCTTTTTGTAAGTCTGTAATGATGTTTCTGTGAATAACCATATTATAAGGCAGCAGATAAATCTGGTCTTATCTTATTGTTAGTCACTTTATGGTAGTATGTCCCGTATCTGCCTTGCCTACTTCCATGCTTCCTCTTACTTGCTGTATTTTTAACATACTCGTCCTTGCCAGAGTAGAGGCTGGACATCTCCCCAGTTTATCAGATGGCAGAAAGAGGCACAGGGCAAAAAGTGACCCTGTGGAGACCAGGTGGGAGCTCTGGGGTGCAGCACAGGGTGGAGGTGCTCCTCAACATCAGAGCACCTTCCCCCATGCGATGATGAACTTCTAATGGTTTCAGCGACAGCCATGCTCTGCTGCGGTGCGTGCGGGTGTGTGAACGCGTGTGAGCTTCTGCATGTGGGCGTGTTGTCTGAAATATCAACATGCTCTTGAGAACTACCTGAAGTAACCTTACCCAGGCTTCTAACAAAAAGCACCGCTCATTTACATTCCTTTGTAATCTGATGCAGTGATTAGAAAAATCTCTTCACTGTAGCTTTTTCCTTTAACACAGCAAGCAATGACCCCCGCGCGGGATTGGAGCGGGAAGTGTCAGCTCTTCCTGTGGAAACGAGTCAGCCGGCATAGGTAAACATGAGGGGCAGTGAGCATGGCAAAGACCTGAGCGAGGGGAACACGAAGTGGGCTTTAATCTGACCACCAATCTCGCTTTTAGGGAGGAGAACTGCGGGCTGCCAAGTGCCCTAGATGGCAGAGACAAGTCCCCAGTTGTGGATGTGCAGGCTCAGGAGGACTGAAGGAGGGAGCTGGCAGGTGATGACACCGTGCTGTTTTACCGTTGCTTTATCATGGAAGCCAGCCCTGGCACCCTCTGCTAGCCCTGTTTCTCATCGCTGCCGGCACTCTGCCTTTGCGTCGCCCCTTCTTCTCCCAGAGCCTGGTGCATGGAGAGGGGCACATCAATCTGCCCTCTCATTTTTTTCTGCAGTTTCCCTGTAATGTGCTAGGACCAGCGAGAAAACTGGTTAGCTCATCCCATGTACCCTGCCATCGGGGACTCTTCTGAGTCCTTTCCAGGACTTGCTGGTTCCTCTTTGTGTGAGGACAGATTTGCTCAACCTTGAGCAACCTTGAAGCTGCAGCAGATCTGGGCGGCAGTTCCTTCCTCCTGCTCTGCTCCCCTGGGTCTGAGCCCCAGTGCAAGCTCCTGTAGCCCACAGAGCATGGAGGTGGCAAGGCACAGGCTGGGGCGATCATGTGGCAGGAGCACACCGCACTCCAGAAATCCTATTTCCAAAGTGGCCAGCTACTGGGAGGTGGTATCCCTTCTAGGTGGCTGGGGAAAGAGAGAGAGAAGGAGGGAGCTGGGGAAGGACACAGCGGGAAGGCAGGGAACAGCACCAGTGGTCCCAGGTCACTTCTGGGACAGGAGGACACTCATACTGGTGAAGGGAATCAAGGGACCAGATTCCTGGGTCACTCACTGAAGGAAGGGCAGTCAGGCAGTGAAGCTGCCTTGCAGGAGACGGGAGAAAGGAGAATCCCAGATCGTTGGGAGGGGCAGGATGGCCCCTGATACTCTTTGGCAAGGGAATACATCGGGGCTGTCTGAGGAGGAGATTTTCAGGTTTCTCTTAAGAGGCTAATGGGTCTGCCTTTGGGGAGAGAAGCACATTCAGGGGATAAAGTGTGCAACATACTGCACTCAGGTGTTAAGGAGCAAAGTTTTACGCTACTCTATAGCATGTCCCCTGGGCAGACTCCATCTGGGCTATTGCTCTCCATAATACCTGTCATTCAGCAACTCTCCTGTTCCCAGATGAAATGAAATGAGGCAGCTCCTCGTTCAAAGGCTCTGTTTGGATCAAAACTTGTTAGGAAGCATTCACAGAGCTCACCCGGCTGCTGCCACACACAGGGATATGGGGAGGTTCCCTCTCGCTTTGGAAAGTGCCTGTGGAGCGCTGGCACAGTAACACGCCACAGTGGGTGGTCACCTGCAGTCTGGCAGTCCAAGTAGACTAACAATGATTAGTCTTGCAACCAGGCTGCTGCTGCAAGCACCTTTGATCTTGGGTCATCTCCCCGAGTGCTGTTCTAGCAGTGGGGAAGGGAACGGCAATGAAACTTTATGCAGCCACAGTTTTGTGGCCGAGCTCTGTGCAGCGGCTCTCCAGCCTTGCTGTCTCAGGCTCTGATGGGAAAAAATTGCATTTCTCTTCTCTGACCTTCGGTTCAGATTCTTTTCCCCACACTGAGTTTATTGCCGATCAATGATTTTTAAGTGCTGACATAAACACAAATATTACAGCTGGACAGTTGGTAATAGAGACTGTTTATTACAGCAGCATTCCTCAATAATATACAATTATGTTTACACTTATGTGGCTCCTTTCAGCCGAGGAGCTCAAAGTTGCAAAGCCTCACAAGGCCTTGCGATGCGAGACTAATGTTATTGATGAAGACAAGAGAGCCTAAAGAGATTGAACATAACAGCCTAAGAAGAGCTCCTACGGCTCTCCTGGCTCAGACTGAAGGTCTGTCTAGCCTAGCATTGTTTCTCCCGCATGCATGCCAATAAGGAACCCTATCTGATACTCCAAGTATTCTTTTCTTCAAACCTATGGCCAACCTGTGTCTCTAAGGTTTTCTAAACTGTAGCTGATTTTCATTATGTTGGTAACTCTGAATAGGATCAATGGACCTATTCATGGATCCATTAAGATCCAATGGGATCCACGGAGCCAGGGAACATCTTAGCATCAACAACAAGAAGTTCATGAGGCTCAATCAAGTCACGTGGAAAAGAAAAGGCGGCAGAAGTCCTTCCATTTCACCATCATGCAATGCTCTTACCTTTAGGAGAAAGGTACAGGGGTACCATGTAGGTACATGCTACATCAGGTAGCAATGCTTTGCTACCTGATTTTCTCAAGCACTGTCAGACTTCCCAGGAACTCAGTGGTAATGTTAAAAATTACACCTCTGCCCGCAGATCAGTCTATACTTTTTTATACAGAAGAGATTCACAACCTCCAGGCATATAGAGGAAGATGTTTAAAATGAAAAATGATAAGCATTTTCATCAAGTACAAAAGAGATGTAAAAGCCTTTTGAAACGGCACACTCTGTTCCCAGCCCTGCACTTTACTTGCATTCTCAGCTAGTGTTGCTGGGGAGTGTTGGGCAAGGTCATGGAGGTCATTGCAGGTACTTGCAAAAGTGTCTGGAGGGTTGCTTCTAAATAAAAGGCTATTTCTCTCATTTCTTTCTGGACTATGGATGAAGAGTTCTGAAGACAGCAAAACCCTGGGAAAGCAGCCCAGCATTGCCTAGGAGCATGAGCTGAAAATATGTGAAAGTTTCAATAGTCTCCTTTTTGTTGTGATTATTTTGTAACCAGAATTTACAAAGAGCTACACAGCTCTTTGAAACTCAATTCACTGGCACAAAGCAAAGAGCAATTTAAAAAAATCCAAAGACCAGATGGTTTGGGGATTTAAGAGGGTCTAAAGATTCACATCTCTGTTGTGAGGTCAAACCCAATTTTACTACATGAAAATCATTAGCAACTAATGGACTTGGTTCTCAGGGAAACCATGACTACGCTGGGATGTCTCATGCTAGTCCTTAGGTGATGCTGTCTCTACCGCTAGAAATACATCCACCACTGCAGGGTGTTGCTGTTCCTTCCCCACATTTTCCATGGGACAGCTGGAGACTTCCTCATATGGTGGCCAAAGCCAAGTTTTTGTGTGTTGTCTGCTTTGTCCTGATTTCCCACTGTGTACAGGCTTTTGTTCCTGAGATGCTGGATGTGGGGACAGGGATGCTGGACAAGCTGCTGAGAGAAAAGACAAGCATTACTGTATTTTTGCCTTTTTAAAAATTAATAGGGGTCTTACCTCTAAGTCTTGCTGGGGCCAAAGGTTACCTGAAACTGGGCCACCGCTCCAGCTCTCAGTTTTAGTAGAGAAATTAGGTTCTGAGAATGTTTTGATGTTGTCTCCTGTGCCACAGCACAAATTTCACCAGTATAGGAGAACCTTGTCCTGTTCACACTTTCTGTGGGAATAACAGAGTAATTGTCAGTCACATAAGGCTTGTCAATCTGGCCCATTTCACCAAGACTAAATTTGTTTTGCAGTGTGAATAAATTAAGACAGAACTGAAAAATATCTGGATGAGGATTAATTAATCATTCGGAGAGTCCCATCAGCTCTCAGGGCTCTACCATGGGGCTCCCGGAGCATCGTCAGTGTGTTCTGAAAGGCAGCCAATGAGCAGGATCTGATTCACTGCCCAAATTAATCTATATGAATGGCTGTGGGATCCATTTGAAAGCAGCATTGAGAATTGGCCTATAAAAAGGCAGCCCAATTTTTTTGCAGAAGCTACTTTGGGAAATGAATGAGTACTTTACAATCTCCTTCAGCCATAAAAAACCATACACATCTCACACTGCTGCTTGCCTATTTTAATTAAACCAATAATTAAATTTTAATGAAACGAAGGTTTTACTGGAAAGGAGTGGACACTGATTGAAGAGTTTTCAGTTGAAGGAGGGAGGTGAAGTGGATATATCAGGCCACCAGGCTCCTGTCCCGCAAATTTTGGAGGAAATACATGGAGAACTGGATTCATGTAATGAGCTGAACAAGAAACACTTAAGATAATGAAGTTGAGAGGCAGCTTGTTTCATATGGCTCTGCCTGGCTGAGTATTTGTTTCCCCACTTCCCCAAGGATAAGTCTGTATTCACAAGGTCTTGATTGCTACCTGAGAGGCCAAGTCCTTACAGATGGCAAGACTGTCCCACCAGCAGCTCCAGGCAGGTCAGTGGAAAGGTGGACATATGAGCCTCTGTGACCACTCCTAATTGAAGCTGGCCTCTGAGGCAAGTTTTCATCAGAAATGAGTCAAAACCCTCATGATTTCACTGAGCCTTTCCCCAGAACAAAGCAGATTCACATACAAGCTAGCTAGGACGAAACAAGGGCTTGCCAGATGCTACCCAAAGGACAAAAGGGTGCAGATGTTCAGATGAATACTCAGGCATCAGTAATAAGGGCTGCCTGTTTAAAATGCTGAACGAATGTGCACCTGGCCATAGCCTCTTTGACTTTAGGGAGAAAAATTCAACAGCTGAGTAAATGACAAAGTTTTTTTCTTTCCATCCCAGATATCACCGCTTTGAGTTTTCCTGTGGCGGCATGGGTGGCCGCGTGACCTGTATGCCCCCCCTGCCTCCACCGCTGATGCTGTGTGTGTCCTTGAGAGACTCCTCCCCGACTTCGCAAAGTGTAAGCTGGAAAAAAACAATTGCCTAGCTCCCCGAGAGGGAGTTGTGAGACTTGATGGATTAATATTTACTGCATTTTGCACATGTCAAGAGCTATTGATAGGCACACCAGGGAGAGTACCAGGCACAGCCAGGGCTAAAAGGATGAGCTGCCACAGCTTGAACAAGAGGACTAGTCTGGGGATTGTTAGCAAATATGTCATGTTCATAGCAACCACCAACCACCACAGGTCTATGCAGGAGGGGCGTGCAACTCACCTGCATTGGTAGGTCATGGTAAGTATTATTGATGTATTCAGAGATGATGTGAAAATGTCACTGAGTGATTATTCTTCTAATAGCTCTTCTTTGGTTTAGTTTCCTTTGGAAAAATGGTAGATACAATCCTGCCCTGTCTGGGTTTGTTCCCTTCCCACAAAAAACTTATGAACTCATTGGACTATTTCAAAAGGAGTTTTACAGAAAAGCAGAAATCCCAAAGATACTGTAGTTCATAGCATTTTAGTGAAAAGAGGTTTCTGGATACAAGTGAGACACCCATTATGTCTGATGAGGAGAAGTAGAGAGAATACTTTTCTAGTAGATTCTGGAGGCTCTGTGGGCCAGGAAAGTGTGAAAAAGATTGCCCCAACCACTTGAGTTGGAGAGGCTGTGCTTTCAGACACAGCTGGTCCACTGTGAAACTGCATTCAATAGGAAGCCAAGCTTCAGCAACTCTATTGCTTCCAGAAATAGCTTTTGCCCAGGATAATTTCCACAGGGTTTGCACTTTGACAAAAGAGCTTTTCTGAAATTGTATCAAACCATCTTCTTCAACAGGTCTGCAGGGGTTCCTCCAGGGAGGCCGAAGAGATCAGAGTAGGAAAAAGCCCCTATGATGGGGAGAGGAGGCAGAGCTGGAATCACAGATAGGATCTGTGGGCACAATATGGCATGCCAGTAGCTAGTGTTTCCATCAGGTTCGTGGATATGGGAAACTCCTTTGAATTGCTTCCTTCCCAGAGTGTTTGCAAGAAACGTCTTTCCCGCACATCCGAAGGACTGAGAAATGGAATGTATTTCTGATTACTATGGACTGGAGGGAAGTCGGAAGGACCTGTCCTCCTAAGAGATCCTCCTGAATTGCTTCCATAACCAAGTCTCCGTGCACCCTGCGTGCTTTCAATCAGTCAAAGCAAAATGTAGACAAATGTTGTCCCTCAATCTTACAGCTTCTCTGTCTCTGAGATGATTTCCTTCCCTGCAGTGCAAATTTCCCTGCATTTCAAATTTTGTTGTGTTCCTATTCGCAGGAGAACCGTTCATCATTCAGGATGGGGAGGATTTTAATGATGCAGGATTGTAAATAATGGGCCATCCTCAGTTCCAGCTGTGTTTCTCATGCAGCCCTCAGTGATGACAGCCTGCTTCCAAGGCCTCTGTAGCACTGCTTATTTATTAGGTCACAAAATATTATTCAGATTCAGTCTTAGCCAAATCTCAGTATATATACTGAGGCTTTTCCAGACTTGGAGAATTCAGCTCCAACTTTAGAGAAAGCCAGGTCTGATGGGCCCAGGGGAAACAGGGTAGGAGTTCTCCCACCATCACTGTTTTTGTCATTGCTGCCTCATGAGACAGGGATAAAGGAGGAAATTTCCTGGGAGTCTGTTCGCACGCAGTTACGTTAGACCCAGAGCGCAGTCACTCCGATGGCTTCTGATGCGTTGGGGTGGGTGAGCAGGGAAAGTCATTCAGTGTCGATCATTAAATACAATTAATAAAGTTCAGTAATCTGCTGTTGCTGGAAACATTGATTGCATGGGATAAAGTGCTTGCAAACTTACAGGGAGACACGGTATTTGTTACTACTGTGAAGGTCGAGTTTAGAGGTCTAGTGATCTAAAATGCTTTCTTATTTCCTTAGGTGCTTCCTTTTTCAAAATCCCTTGAAAATGCCCTTCAGCCGTTGCCTTAGCCAAGCTAGTTTGCATAGCACCAAATACGAGCTAACACTGTAGCCTTACCAGACTTCAGTGATCTGTGCAAGACAGTACCCCCTGCATTTTGCTTTTTCTTTGCTTTTTGTATTTTTATGAGTGTTCTTTCTTGTCCAGTTCAGCCCTGTATTGAACTGGAAGATGACTGATATTAATTAATTTTTGAAGCCTGTGCCAATCAAAGCAAAACAAGAGGAGGGAAGAGGGGCTACAAACCCAGACAGGTTTCTACAAAAACTGTGATGAGGAATCCCTTGTGGAGTTAATTCTCTGTGTCCTCTTACAGTGTCACCTATAACAGCCCAACTTTCCATGTTGGCCTCCACTTGCTGGACTCATTAAAATGCTTAACCCACCAGATTGCTCATTTGGGTTGAGTTCTCTCCTTTTTCTTTGTGTCTTACCCTTTCAGAGCCACTTCTTTTTCTGGCACCTTTGCACACTGAATATTGTTGTGTGTGTCAGAGATGGGAAATGTGAGACAAACAGAAAAGACAGATATAACACAATTTGTTCTGCTAATGGGAAAGCTTTGTGTACTACTGTGTCTGGTTGGCATAAAGTCCATTTCCTTAAACATTCAACAAACCAGATTCTTCCTTGTCTTGCACTTATGTCTGTGCTCACACTTTTGCAGTGTGTGTGCAGTGTGCTTTTAAATTAAAAGAGATATTTTAAGCAGACAAAATTGATGACAAAAGTGACAAAGGAGAACCAGGCTGTCAGGGTAGTAAAAGAAATGGTTTCCTTTCATAAGCAATCGAAAAGCTTGCTATAGTTATGTCTGCAGGAAAATGGGGAGGATGTTTTGTCCAACAGAAACATTTACTTATCTGTAAGCATCAGAACAAAGGGCCTTTGCCTTTTACTGCTGCCTAGGGACCTGACAAAGAGGATTAAAGCATCAACTCTGTTAATTTAAGCATTTCACTATTATTTCATCCTCCTCTCCTGCTTCTTCAGTACATCCCTACTCTTGTCCTTCAACACAAGAGTGGCATTATGGGCTATTTGGCTGGAGGTGGGGTGGTCAGCCCCACACTGTGTGTGCTCTGTCAACAGCCAGAAGACTCAGCAGCCCAGCGAGGGACTCTACCTGTCTGTATCTCACTGATTCACCGGCATAGCAGGTGTCTTCTCTCTCAGTGAACCGGGAGCGATCAGTAATGCAATAGGTAGACCTGACTTGGACATAGTTGTAGCATTCAGTAGAAGAGCAAGTATTGTCTACCCGCTGTATCTGAAGCATTGAGCAACACAGCAAGGGGCTCTGTAGGGACGAAGGGGGCACATCTGACAGCAGTCAAGTGGTTAAATACATCTTTCTCAAGATAAGTTGTGTATATGTATTTAATATATGATTGGCTTTTCATAAACTAGATTTAAATATGAGCGCAACAAAGTATATTTCAGAATATTTGACAATCTGTCAGGGTGTAAGAAATATACATTCTACTTGGCAAATGAAAATTTTTATTCTTAAAAGAAGGAAAAAACAGCATGGCACAGAGCCACTACGTTTCTGTTTCTGGTTTATGAAACAGTTCATGACTGAATTGATCAACAGCTTAAGGTTTGATTTGCCAAAATATTGTTCATTGATATTCCAAAAGAGATCCAAAGTGTATGGAGGTCATGCAAATGCTATTTGAGCCTAGGCTGCAAATGCGGGGTGTGTTTTCAAGCTTGGGTTAACATGTAATTGCAGCGAGTCACTTTATTTGATTCTATTAATGCTCCTATAAGTGGTGTAGGTTTTAGGGACCTGAAGACAAAGAAGTGGGAGCACCTATGGGAGCATGCCTCTCAGCACTAGCTAGAAAGAACAGTAATGCAAGAAAATATCCTTTACCATATCCTGACACGGCGTACCACGTATCCACAGCAGCCTCCAAAGCACCAGCCCTGTGGTCTTGTATATCCTATATCCTTGGTCATCTGCTGTAAAAATGAGCCGTGGTGCGTCCCCCAGCCAACGCTCCCCAGGCCATGCCGTTGTGCAGCGACAAAGTGAAAGGCAGGATGGATAGGGATGCCTCCAGAGAAACAAAGCTCTGATTAAGCCTGCCTGCTCCCCTCTCGGCCCCAAGAGCTCTGTACAGTACCAGCCTCATATTAAACCAGTGTAACACCAGCAGTTCCCAGTGGTCTCTTTCTGACCCAGAAGATATTATCTTCCCATCCAGTGGCTGCAGGAGCCTTGGGTTACTTCCAGCAGCATCTGAAAATCAATTTCAGTGTCATGACTTCTTTTGTTTTCACTTCCACTTTAACCATTTCACTACTGTAGATAAGTAAATTATTTTTGGGGGGACGACATTATTCAGAGGGGTAAAGCTTTACATAGGCATTCACAAATGGAAGATCATCTTTTCTCCACATTCATATATATAAATTTAGTTTTGGCCATCACTTATGATAAGCATTGTGCTTGAATGAAAGACAATGAAAATGAAGGGTTTGTTAGAGAAAAAAGCATCCAAATAGAAAAAGCATTATCTCCTTATTAAAATATATATATTTCTTGGCTACACATAATTTTGACAGGGGAACTCATTCCTCTGTTTAATATAAATGAAACATGGACAGTTAACTGGGTATTTTACACAGTGATATTTCAATTGCTTTTCATAAAACTCAGGCTGGCTTTAGAATGAATAATTTATCCAATTAAACTCCCCCCTCTGCTTTTAATGGAACATGGCTGTCCTCTTATCTATCTCACTGGTTTAAAAATTGAAACAATCCTATTAGGAACCAGGTGTGCAATGTGAGTTCAGAACTGGTGTCATTTTTTTGAGAATCAGGAGGAAAATATCCTCAAGTTAATCGCAGGATTCCAAGCCGATTTTTGTTATTTGGACTTCATTTAATGCTAATGTCCAAAAATTTAATGAGTTCTGCAGTTCATTGGTATATACTCTAGATGGGAAATGTGAAGCTTGGCTGTGGCTGGTCACTTTATTCCGGTGATATTGATTCTGGTGCTACATTTGCTGTGTTTAATTCTATTTTGGGCTAATTTTGCTTTAGCCTGTAAATTACTTTCAAATATGATTCAGTGGGTAAGAACAGGCTGAATTCTGTTTTGGAGGTGATGGAATCAGTGGAAATGTGAAAATAACACAGGAAAATGTTATTTAAATATGTTAAAGCCTTGTATGGGCTTCCCACTTTTAATTTAACAAATCAGTAATACTATGGTTGCTAGGTACCTGGTGGAGGACTTCTGTCTTCCTCTCCTCTCTTCATTCACAAGGAAAATTTCTAGATTATCTCAGGGAGATTTTTAACTTTATATCACTCTAATGTAATGCTATAACTGAAAATATTTTTTTTTTTTCTGTATAATGCTTCTGGATGAAGGCTTGCAAATTTTATAGCTGTACAGCATCTCCATGAGGAAAACTTCAAAATTTCACAGGCAGGGAAAACATAGGTTTAGACACAGGAACAAGTTTCTGTGGTTAATATATTACTTAGTGTCAGCTGATCCGTGGTAATGGTTTCTGCATATGCTCATAAAATGTGAAATAATTGGACTGAGTGCTCTTTTAATGCAGGTAAAATAGTCCTGAATGATCTTCCCTTTGCTATGGGCTAAAAGTATGTACACATATTTACTGGAGATCAGATGACATCTCTAACTTGTTTGTGTGTCTGCGCCCCGGAGCACAAGAAGAGAAAATTACTGGTCTGAGCTTGTGCAGCATGTGCAGAGAGCTCAGTGGTCCTGCCTTTGTGCTTCTAATCCCCCCTGCCCTCCCCACAGGAACATTAACTCCGGCACTAGTGGGAACCTGGAGTCTTGAGTTTAATTTTCATTTTAAGGATCACATAAACCTAAAGGCACAGTGGAAACAACAATGACATCAATATAAACTAACAAGCTAATCTTCAAACTGGGTTGGCAGCGCAATATGAATGGAAAGGGTGAATCTGCCTGCTTTCCTTCTGGCATTTATCTCTGTGTAGGTTTCCTAATGTATTCAGCCTCTCTGTGTTGAGGTGGGGGACCTCCTACTCTTAGAAACTAGCAACAAAATTGGAAATTCAACAAAATCTGGAAGAAATGGATATGGAATGGTCAAAAATTAGAAGCCTTAGAGATTTACAGCTAAGAATTGGGTTTCAGAGGGGTTTTGTTGTACATCTTACATCAATGTAAACATCACTGTCATTTTTGGGGTCTTTCAGTAGCATTTTATTTGTTAATGACTCTTCTCATTGTGTCTTGTTTTCAAATCAAATGCAAGTTCCAGAACTTTATGTTCTGTCATTCTTTCTTGTACTCTCTGGGCACAACCAAGCTAACTACCCCAAAATTTTAAAGAACATAAGGGATATTTCCCCCTAAGCTTTGCTGTTGGTGTTCCCTTCCTCTTGGGTTGACATATCTGCAGTGAAATTTTTGCAATTGTTTCTAAAGCTTCTTCACACAGAGAGGAAGAACCAGATCACTGGGCTGTGATAAGGGCTTGCAGAAGACAGAATCCGGTAACCAAGGTCAATGTTGTGTTTTAGATAGGGAAGAAAGCTAAATACTCATCTTGCATCTTATGATGCAACAAGAGAGAGGTGATCACCATGTGAGGACTGTGTGAGGTCCAGTGTAAGGACACTGCCTGCGTTCCCTTGGTTCTCTCCCCTCATTATATGTGGTCTGTTGTTGGGTTTTATTGAGTCCTGCTGATGTGAAAGAAACACCAAAGCCTTGCCTCAAAGTCACTCAGCAAGTGTGTTAACTCTTGGAGACTTCAAGACTGGCATTGGATGTTTCCATTGCCTTTAGGATGAATCTTTTTGCAAGGGAGGGATGAAAAGATCCCTCTGTGTACTTCCTGAGCCCTCAAGTTTTTAATACTCATAGAGCTCACCCAAACTAGCCAAAATTTCAGTGCTCTAAGGGCAGAATACCAGCTCTCTATTTAAAGTATGGTATTTCATGGAGTGTGAAAGATTTTTTTTAATTGAAATCAAGTATTTTCTAAGACAACTCAAATCTCTGAACGTGCGTTTCCATAGAAAAGGAGCCTGTATACCTTCTGTTCTTATTCTGCCTAGTTGTCTGTAGAGCATCTTGTCCATCAATCAATGGTCCTCATGACATTCTTTCTGAACGGACTACTGTCTCTCCATAATTATGGCAAAGGTATTTTAATCTGGTTTATTTTATAACTTGGTAGTGACATCCTGGGACCCTGGCACACACAGAAACCAAGGAATGTCATGCTTGTCCCACTTGTTCACACATTGCTGGGCTGAGCTGGGGAGGATTTGTCTTACCATTTGCCTGAAGCACTTGATCAATGAAGATTCGTCAGGATGTAATGATCATCACGTGAAAATAGTCCTTGACCAAGAGTGGAGTGTTTTATTCTTCATTTGACTGCTGCTTAGAAGATTAGGGTTTTATCTCCACTCTGTGATTGCTTCATTGACATCAGCAAAGAAAAGCGTGCGCACATTGCCTGCCTGATATATGTCTGTGTGATACTGAGTTCTGTAAGCATCTGCCTTGTGTCCGGAGATGAAGGTTCGTGTTACTGCTTCAAAAATCCTTAGTTATTAATTCAAAAGGGAAGAGCTCCTACTGGAGAAACTAAAAAGACCCAGACCAGAATAAAGTACTTATTCAAGAGATTAGAGACTCTAATTAATGTCCCCAAATTGGAAAGACAAGATCTAACCTTTGTCTTCTGCATATCAAGCAATTGTCTCCACTGTCAGCCTTCAAACCATGCTGGAGTGATGCCCCTCTGGACAAAAAATGCCATTCTGGTGTTAAGAAAGATGAAGTGAAATCACTGCATCCCTGAAAAAATGTTTGGGTTGGACTAATAGACTTTTTCACATTGAAAACATGTAACTGGAAAATCCTCATCTAGACCTCTATTCAACTTCTTTACCTGCTTCTTCTTGTCTACCAAGTCCTTTGATATCATTCAGCTGAAGATAAAGTGGACTCTGTGGCCTCCTAGGAATTCGAGCTAGAACTACAACTGTACTACATCGTGTCTTGTGCACCAGGGAGCGAATTAGGCTCTGAGTTACTCTACTTATATGCAGAGGTAGGTACATGTGAATCACTGTAGTGGCCCTTGGAGCAAACTCTCCCCTCAACTGCACCTTGCAGAGGTGGCTTTCCTCTCCGGCCTTTCCTCTGCAGCCACGACATGCCCCTCTGTGGGCACTCCCTGCCCTGCGGGGCACTGCCCACGGCCGTAGTGGCTGCGATTCGGGAGAACTCTTGGAGTTGGGAGCCGAAAACTCTCCGCCAACCGCAGTGAACCCACTCCACCTGTCTCATGCTGGGTGTATCTTCCGTTCGTTGTCAGCGCTCGTTAAGACCGAGGGCATCTCTTTTGCTCTCTCTGCCTTCCCAGTGTCTCCGATTTCACTGGAACGGAGTCAAACGGAGTCGAGTCCACGCAGGGTCTGGAACGGATCAGCAGGTCAGCTGGGAATGCCTGTCAGGCAGCCAGCGTGCTCCCTCCCTTCTCCCTGGCTTTCTTTGAGGTTTGTAGCTCTTCTGCTTTCTTGTTGCTATTGCCACCCTCCCCACACTCCCCCTGCCACACACCAAGCACCCAGACCTTTCCTGAGCACTTTACTTAATCCCCAGGATTCTTTATATAGGGATTAATCTTCTCGTCACAGTGGGAGAGCTCGGAGGGAGGGGGTACATTTATCTCTCCTGCTGAGGTCTAGAGTTGCATTGCTGTGATTATTGGAGGTAGCAGCGTGCATGTGTCTGGGGATCTGTGTTTAGCGTCTTCGTTTCTTAAACGGCACGGGGCAGCAGCAAGGCAGGTTGGCAGCTTTGCTTTCTAGCTGCATTGTGTCTGCTGCTAGAAGGAGGGAGTGTGAGTGGGGAGCAGCATGGCAGAACAAGAAGCCAGTGGCTTGCAAGTCCTTCTCTCCACCCTCCAGGTAAGAACAGCTTGAACTAATGAGATAGGCGCTTGGGCTTGTTTTCCTCCGTAATTCACCAGCAACGACTTGTTGGGCTGTGGTTGTTCATACGAGCTTCCTGCTGGCTTGCCTCTAAAAGCATCAGCGTGCAGGAGTCTTGACCTGCACCTCCCACCCCAAAAAGCCGTTACGAAGCGAAGTTTCACTATTCGGAGGTGAACGCTGGCGATTACCGCTATGCATCAATCACCGAGCCCCGTCCGAGGGCAGAGCCTCGGTTCCCGGGACCTCGCTGCGCTCAGCGGGGCCGCGAGGGAGGTGCAGGAGCCGGCTGCTTTGCGATGAATGGGACCTGACGGCGCTGTCAGTCTGCGAGCTAGGCAAGCCCCGGCGCGGCGCGCCGCTACGCCGAGGGCTGCGCGGGACGAGTAAACAGATCTGCCTGGGAGCAGCAAGTTCCTCCCTGTCACATTGTCTTCACCAGGACCCTTAAGCACTCACAGGGAAGTGACAGAAACTCTTGAGGCTGAGATCGGCGAGGCGCTGGCGTTGGGTGTGCTCAGTAAATGCTCGTGAGGAGCAGAGGGAAGTGTCCTGGTCCGGAATCATACTTGTTGGACAAGCTCGGCCACAGGACGAAGGAGGGATATCTCTTCCTCTGCCTGTAGGTGACCCACTCGGTTCTGTTTTCTCCCAGCAAGGATGCACTCTCCCCGGTCTTGCAGGAGAAGATGTTGAAGCTGAGGCATGAGCTACCCTATGAGATGGGGTGTGTGCTTTGGGAGGGAACCCGTGCTTTCATGAGCAATCATTTTGTCATGAGAGGTGGGTGGGAATTGCTTTGCCAAGACAAACTGCTTGCATAAAAAGCAAGTTACAGTGAAATACTGGTTGTCTGGACTTCTCAGGTGCCCTGAGCCCTGTGTGGGGAGCTGTGCTGACGTGGGTCAGAGCCCCATGGGGATGGGAGTTTCACATCCGAGGCAGCATCCTCCTCTGACTGCTACCTGTGTTGTCAAAACCTCACACATTGCAGAAGCAGAAAATAAGGGATAGGGCATGTAAAACAGACTGACTTACCCTCCGGGATCAGCCCAAGGATTCATATCTCCTAGCCCTGTGTCTCGGAAGGTTTCTGTGAGCAGTTGCAGCTGTGTAGAGGAGGTTATAAACCCCATGATACGCAACTGGCTTCAAAACTATAGTTGTGGGGGTTGATCAGCCTTGACATTTTTATCCAAGCTTATGTAACTGTCAAGAACTTTTATTTCTCATGTCATTGTCAAACCCTGGTTTGCCCTCTGTGGCACCCAGTGGCAGTGAGTTCTGCAGGTAAACTGGCACACTGAAGAAAATTTTCCTATGGTCCTTTTATTTTTTGGCAGCGTAACTTGCCCTATGTTATTACATCTTACTTAATGCATATTTTGTACTAGATCATGTTTTTGCTGAATCCAAGTTATAGTCCTCTATATAATAGAATAATTGAATAATTGACAGCTGAGTGTACAATTCCTGTTTTTATTTATGCTCTCTAACATTAACAGTTAAGTTAGGACTAACAGTCCTGGTGCTCTCTGCATAATCTGGGAACAGAACTGGACAAGACCCAGGATTAAATTGGAAGCTGTAGTTTAAAATCACGTACGCGATTCATTGACAAAGCTACATGGAGGGCTACACTAGAAATAGTTAGGAACACTGCAGGTGAAATAAGTGGTGGTATTGGTAAAACGCAAGGAAGCATTCATCCCCAGTATTACAAAATCTAACCTTGGTACAACACCCTTGTTTCCAAAAGTTCTGTATTCACTTAGAGAAGAGCAAAAGTCTTTCTTTTTATATCTTCAATTAGATCCAGAGGTTTGAGTGCTAGAGGACAGAAAGTAAGTGCTGGATGATGACTGTAACACTGGTATGTTCTGACCCACCTCCTTCCCCCACCTCCAGCCAAAACATTACCAGCATAGCTCTGTAGCGTCATCATCTACCTCCGCTACAAAAAATGGGTGACGAAAAAGGCCTTTACTTGACACAGTTGGAAAGCACTGGCCTGGGAAATAATAACTTTTGTTGATGTTTGCATTTACTGAGAACATCTTTCCACACTTTGTTATTTTCTGCAGCAGCTGTCCGAAACATGTTTGCTTTGTTTTTGTGTCCTGCTGGATTGTCATTGCTGGTTCATATTCTTTTATTGGGCATGAAGAACATGTCTGCTGCATACAGCAGGCTATTCTGCAGGATATTACTGTGCATTTTCATTTCTGTTAGCACATAATATTGCTTTGTATGCAGAAAGATTTCAGGTGAAAGATGAGGGAACATTCAGCCACCAAGCCAGTCTTTATGGACCTCAGAATAAAAACATCCTTTCTCCTTCAGTCACTTACACAGGGCCAATTTCTACCTCCCTTCCAAGCACTGGCACAGATTATTATTCTCACTTGGAGGAATATCCCCACCTGAAGGTCTATCACCTTCAGCCAAGGGAGTGATCTACCCCATCTCCTCCTGGCATAGACTCTTTTACCCCTAGTCTCACAGCCTGGCTTTGGTAAGGATGGTATCAAGCAGCACAAAACCAGAACACTGTGTATTTTGTCATTGAAGTCCTGCTCTGGTCAAGGAAAGAAACACTGGTTTCTGAGTTCTTCAAAACTGTTGCCAGTGCAACAAAGGACTGTGATCCTCGGAAGACAGCTCAAACCCCTGAAAGTGCAACGTGTTACAGATGTTCTGAAAAGTGACAGGATGAAAAGCAAAAACTGCTTTCAAAGTACAGCTGCATTTTGTCACCAAAATGTCACTGCAGGGAAGATGTGACATTTCAGATCTCTAGGTAAAAAGTGCTTCAAGTTGCTTAAAGGTGTAGCTTTAAAATGTGAATTTCAGATTTAAGAAAACCCTTTCCCTGTCTCACAGGTTTTGTGTCAGTATGACAGAGCTGAGCTCTTAGGAGTTTACTGTACCCTGCTTCTGCCTTTTTTGCTCTCTCTTCTTGATCCTCCCACTCCAACGTGCTCCTACAATTATCACCTCCCATCCCTCTGGCTTGGGTAGTGTTACCCCATTCTGTTCCCGTCTCTTACTGCATGACATCGACATCCTCACCTCACATCCAGCTCTGTTCTGTTTTTCATACACGGACAGTGAAGTACCTACACCGAGGCTGGGCTGGTTACTACTCCCTCAACCTGCTCCCCGGCCACAGCATAGCAGAAATAAACGTCCTCCCCATGTACAGTTTATGACCAGGGAAAAAAATCTGACATCCCCTTTTACAGGCAGCGTCCCTAATGCAAAATCCCTGAGAGATTTGGGATTAGATTTCTTGTTTATTTTAATGCCAAGAGGAGGTATCTGGGTGTTAGTTAAAAACAGCTGTTAGTTGCTAAGAAGAACAATAGAAAACTGAAGCCAGCATCTTTCATTGTATCCCAGACTATTGAATCCCTTGAGACTGTAGAGCATCCTAGTTCCTACTCCTGGTTGTCCTGGCCCTCCTCTCGCTCCATGGTATAACCGGTTAGCTAAATAAGAAACATTTTGATTCTTACCCTGCTTCCTCCCTGCTCTCTTCCTTTCTTGCCAGGCCCAGACGTGAGCCTGCCTTGGTTACCCCTGAGAACCTCTCCCTATTCCATGGCAGTGTAAATCGTGTTGCCTGAGGAGTCCCAGATTTCCTCTTGGCTCTCAGCATGGTTTCCACATGCTTCCAGAAGCCACAGTCCCCGTTCATGTATTCTGCAGAGCTGGCAACCCCTGCGGCTGTTGGCAGATCTTTGGCTCAAATTGTGTCCTACTATGTTGGACCGCACAGGTTCCCAAGTGCTGTGGTTTGAAAGAAAAGAGGTGAAAATCTTATGTATCAGTGGAGGATGTTGTTTGTCTGAAGGGATTGCTCTCTGAATGGCTACGGTGCCCAGCAGGGAACAGATACAAGATCCGCTGCTTGCTAACTTGAACCTCTCCGCTCCTTTGCGCTGCCTCTTTCGAGCTGTCTTGCTGGCTGGCTGACAAGGCAGTTCTATTGTTATCCTAAAGACAAGTGGGAAGATATCTATGCTGCTCCAGTGACAATGAATATAAACGTATTTCATAAAATGCTTTTGTCTCTGCATCCTTGCACTTATTCTGTCAGCAGAGCTGCTGAGATTCCTGGCTTTGAGCAAAATAGATGCAAAAACCCCAGGAACTGCTCAGCAAGCAGAGTGCCCACTGGTTTGGGCTGGGGATGGAGGAGCTCAAAGTTTGGATCTGTGTTTTTGGGAGACAGCTTGGCAGGCAAGGCTTAGTGGAATAGCCTTAGAGGGAACAAAAATCAACTCAAACCCAGATGGCCACTTTTATGTGGTTCATTACCTGAGTTTTACTGAGATTGTTGTACCTAAAGTGAACAACAGTGGACTTAGTGTCCTCCTAGTCCTTACAAAAAATATTCTAGCTTTGGAGCAGCAAAAGTAGTGCAGTTAGGGCGGGGAGACACTTGGCTATAGGGCTCAAGGGGAAATCCTTTATGGGGAAACACTGGGTGCTCCAGCAGCTCTTTTGTGTCTCTACTGCCAAATGCCACTTAGGCTGCATGAGCCTGTTTTCTGCTTTCACTGTGGAAGAAAAGGAATAATTCTCTGCAAATGATCTTACAGAGGTAGTGCAGACCCCTACCCCATCTTTCAGGGTCGTTGCTTGTTCTTCCCATCTCAGCTGTCATCTTCTCCCTGTCCAAGGAGAACCTAGAGGTAACCCAGAGCTCTTCCCTACAATCCCTGGATCACTGCCACGGGGCACTGCTAAGCCAGAAAGAAGAAAGAAGAAAGGAAGCTATCATCCATGCATTAACCCCAAACTCCTGCCAGGCCACGGAAGAAATATTGAGGTTTGGTGCTCTTGTGAATCAGCGCAGAACACTTAAAGCCCTCAGAGGAAGCTGAGGCATGTCTTGAACCCTGCTGAAACCCTTCCACCAACTGAGCTGGGACCAGAATTTCACTCTCTGTCCCCGGGCAGGCCACAGATGTTTCTCTGAGCGCTCTGCCAGCTCCTCTGAAAATGCCTCCATCTGGGCTATCCAGAATTTCTTGCGCCTGCATTAATGAGAATTCAGGACCTCAGGGTGCAAAATGTACCCAGAGACTGGTCGGAGCGACAGCAACTGGGCTGAGGAAAAGAGTGTGTCGCAATCTGAGTCTCAGCAGAACTTTCCGTGTCGAACAAGGAAAGCGGGCTTCAGTCTGTCTTCTGCTGTCCCTTGTACTTCTCTAGGATGGCTTGTGCTTTGAGGACAAACGAGATTGTGTCATGAATGTTCCTGGAGAGCCCTTTCTCCCTTTCTGCAGAAATGCAAATGCGGCAGGATAAGCCATATTGCTAAATCAGTTGAATGCAGGTCTGGAGAAATGGATTATAACCCTCTGCATCTCGGTTAATAATGTGCAAAATGGCTAATAATCCCACCATGCCTTACATCAGTGTGTGAGAAATCAGGCAACGAACATTGGAAAAAAGATATCTGAAGTTCTGGTCACAACACACTAAAAAAAATCAAGGAGTAAATTAATAATTCGCTTTCAGTGCAGGGCTTGGATTCTGCACAATAAATAATGCACAGAAGACATGCTAAATGATGAGGACAAAAAGCTGTATGGGGTGGTTTCCCAAGCAGCAGGCACTGTTCATCCTGAAGCAGAGGTTTTGTGAAATAAAACAAGATGTCATGAAATTAAAAAATGTATTTACTACAGGGGGCCAAATGAAACATCATGAATGCTTTAAAACTGGTGCTTCTTAGCTGTTGAGGACTGTATTCATGGTCAGGCTGTTTAACTTAGACTATTTGGATGCAATATAATGGCACATTATACCATGTCAAGCAGCTTTATATTGTGGTTTTTTGTACAACTGCTGCATTATAGACACAGACACACATTAAACTACATTATGTAAGGAGCCATATGCATTTGTTTAGAATTATATTTCACATACAGTATAAAAATATATTCAAATGCATCTGCTTATCTGTTTGTAAGTCAAGAATAATTATTGGTGGTTAGCTAGCTTCCATAGGTGTTTTGTATGCCTACAAGTATATTTATATATTACATTTATATTTTTATGTCAATGGAAGATTTCCACCTTCTCTATTCTCAGGCTTCAATAATTTCCCTCTGTGAAATGTCTGAAGAGATGTTTTCATACAGACAGGTGTTTCTTTGTATAGCATAATCTTATTTTCAGTGTATTATGCTGCATTTGGTTGTGATTTCTCAGAGATCTTTTCAACACATTTTTGCATCCGACACAATTGGTCTGGTCCTCTTGGTTTTATCTATAATGGGCCAAAAATGTCTGTGGTAGAAAATATGTTCATGGACATCTTTGAATTAAAGTTCGTTACATTACATTTAGCGAAAAGTGCAAAAAAAGTTACTTGTATTGAAAAACGTGTGGACTGATAATGGTTAACTTTAGCAGTGTCTACTGATACCACCAAAGAGTTTACTGATGTGTATTAACAGGAAGAAAAACATTTCATAAATGTACCTGGAATGATGGGGAGGGATTTTGTGTCATTTGGTCTAGGATAGCAGGGTTGAAAATTGCTCCTGGAGTTGTGGCTGTCATAGGGATGCTGGCTCTGTGTG
>NW_010545753.1:62481-74390 GCF_000687285.1 Phaethon lepturus
ACAGGTGACACAGCATGTGCCATCATTACTCTTGCAAGGAGATTGGGAGGGGGGCGGTTATGCCTCTGGAAGTGCAGGTAAAAGCCCCTCCTTCCGCAGGGCTCCAGGAGCCGGTGGGAAGCGCAGAAGTAAGGCAATGTTTGCTTGTAGCTCCCGTGGACTGAGCCATGCTCTCAGGAGCGGTGGCCCTTTTCTGTGTATGTTAGGGTATGCACACCTGAGAACCTCAGGCTTTCACACGTCTTTGAAAGTCCTAAATCCATAGACATACCATGTGGCCACATATGTCATCGGGCGTTGCCAGGCTCCAGCCTCGTGACTATGTTCTTCTCACCAGACCAGGATAGAAAATAATTCTCTCTTGCCTTTCCCTGTTCTCTTAATAAGCACTTGTCTCACAGATAGTCTATTTGCACCTGTTTGTCTATAGGGCCTGATGGGCCATAGGATAGAAGCGCTGATCCATCAGTAGGGCCATTCTGCATGCTGGGCTTGCAGCTCATCTCCGCAGGAAAGGATGAGGGGCTGTGATTCTTGGGCAAAGCAGGCTGATTTCAGTCCCCAGGGGTCTGTGAGGCCAGAATGCACCTGGAAATTGGTGAGACATGCTCGTTGAGAAGGAGCTACAACCTTCTCCAGGAAGACCAGGAACAGTACAAAGCAATGTCACTACACAGTCTCCCTTCTCCCTGTTGACAAAACCAAGTTTACTGCAGCTGGTGAGGAACGAGTGTTAGGGGGAAGCCACATGGAATGTTCTTGTACAACTAAATTGTCCAGCTCACTTGACATACTGGTGGGTCATCAGTGCCTGCAATCCTGGAAGCTATGTGTGTAACAGAAAGCACTACTGTGCTGCTGTTTCAAAGAGACAGTTTCATTTCAGAAAAGATAGTTTAGTTAAAGATGACTTTGAAGCAAGAACATGATTCCAAACCATCCTCAAATACCTGTAGACCTGCTTTTTTCTACTTGTTTTATCTTTGGGAGGAGTTGATCCAAATATAATCTAGGTGCATTCTTTGGGTGAAGATTCAAATCTCCAAGAACTGGATAATCTTTTGCTTTTTCATACAGGGAAAACAATTTATCTTAGTACAGTTTTGGGAAGGAAAGTCTAATGTGATGAAGAATGCCTCTTAAGGGAAACCTGTCATTCTCCTCCATAGGCCAATGAAGACACACCACATTCATATCCATGACTTAGTATTTCCTTTTGATCTGTTGCGCTGTTAATGCTTTTGTTTTGCTGAGTGGAGACCTACCATATTATAAAGAAAACATGGTTTCAGAAATCAAGAATTTGTCATTGATTTCATAAGATGTCTTCTAGGGAGGACAAAGATAACATAGTAGAGATTCTTCTGCCCACAGGCACTATTAAGCTACAAGAAAGATAATTAATGTTTTAGATCAGCTATTGATTCACAGAAGAACATCTGCTTGACAAGAAATTCCATGGGCAAAGATAAACGTCCTTCCCTTAGGGGGTTTAGAGAGTGAGGTTGGGTTTTTCTCCTCACAGGCTGCTTTCCTGGAAAAGCACAGCCTTATTTTCAAAAGGTGCTGTAGGTTGAGGTGGAATTAATGATAACAGCAAAACTTTCATGATGATTCTTGTTAGAAAATTGAGTAATTCTGACACAGAAGTCCTGTGGGAGAAATAACTGCTCTACCAAAGAGGCTTTTTTCCCCTTTTCAAAAAGGGATGCTTTGAAACCAAAACATGTATTTTTCTGACACTAGAGACATGGAAGCACCACAGCATTGTGTTTTACTACAATCAATGTCTGTGAAGTCTTTTATGCACATTAATTTTTGGTGTAATTTACAGGAAGAGGCTTCCCACTGGGCCCAATGGGAATTTGATCCCTGTAGTAAACAGAGACAGACTCTTCTCCCCTGGGCCCATCTGCTCCACTGCAATCTCTGATACCTATTCGCTTCCTTTCAAAAGAGAGAATGATGGTGTATTGACGGCTGAAGTAGGAGTCCTGGGCTTTAGTCTCAGGACTGTTACAGACTCCCTCTATCCAACTCATCTAATGCCTGTGCCTCCAGATTTCTCCGTTTGGTCAAAAATGGAGATAAAACTCATCTGACAAGTTAGGGCAAAGGGAGTCTTAGTTCACATTGTTTCCCAAATCAAGGGTGAAACAACTGACTCCATGAGCAGATGACGCTCATGCATCCTGGGTGCGATCAGTGTAATGCCTGTCCTCTGCCATCCTCTGTTTTTTAACAGGATTCCTTCTGAAAGACCAAAGCAGCAGATTTACAGTGAAGATAATGTTGGGTCTCCATTTTATCTGTGATTAACCTGGCAAGCAGGAGCGTGACAGGGAGAGAAAGAGATCCTTCCATAAGCAGTTAGCTTGGCATGGTGAATGCCCACCTGTCTGCACTGCAAAGGAGGGGAGGAGGGAGAATGGCCCACCTGACCTTTCCCTATGATTAAAATGCTGATCTGATGAAGTCAGAGGAACGAACTGAACTGCCCCTTTCGACCCTCCATTTTTCCAGGAATAAACCAGCACCATCCCCATGAAGACAGTTTCTGCTAGGGGAAAGCAGCACTACTGCCCTTCTCTTTGTGAAAATCTGCATTTGAGTGGCCTCTTGCCCCATGCTAAGGTTCTGCAAGAGGGAGAGAGAGCTCGAGATTACAAGTGAGAAAGAGAATGTGTGCCTGGCTTTGTTTTTCTTCGACAATCTCTCTTCCCATAGGGCTTAGGTCATTTGATCCCCCCATAACGCACAGGGATTTCAAGGGGACAGCTGGAAGCAGAGATGCATTAAAATGACTTGCCGTCTGAGATGAAAACCTTGCTATATCTCACTGACTGCAAACTCCGGAGGGTTTTGTCTAAAAGGTGGTTGCCTGAGTGACTGGCTGATCAAACAGTTGGAAATATTCCTAGCTGAGTTCCCCTGCTATGTCCTAACAAAGCCTGTGGAGCACTGTTACACCAGCAGGTCTCCTTGAGAACATACTGAAATAAAATAGGACATTAACAAGTACTTTTTGGTGGCCTCTCCATGCTGGCAATGGATGCAGGCATCGGAGGTAGACTCTGACATAAACCAAACCTCCTACTACTGGGTATTTGCTGAAAGATTCACTTTTCTCTCAGAGATCAGTGCACCATGTCATCAAGACTATTTGCTCAGATCTCAGTGAGATGTGTGTGGGTCTGTGGAGAGTTCAGAGGTCCCTATCCATTGCTCTGCCAGCAGCAGAGGAATAAGTGGCTCATGCCAGAGGTCCCATCTTTTCACACGAGTCATATGCCATCATATGTTCAGCCTGTTCCCATGTGAGAGTGTCTCAGGAGAGACAGCCCACAGAGTTTTGTTCGATGAAGTCCTCAGGGGATCTCAGTAGAGTGAATCTAAACAGTGTGTGAAGGGTGGCACATCAAGGGACATGATGCTCCTTGCCTCCTGGGTCAGGATGTGATGGGTCAGTGCTGTTCCTCAGACACCCATGGGCACGGCAAGAGCTGTCTGCTGCAGTCTTGCTGCACAGAGAAAGGCGCCAGTAGGAGTAAGAGCTCTCATTCATCTCTCCCTTTGCAATGTCCCTGATCTACATTAGCCTGGATCTCAGCTCAGGAGTCTCTAAGAGGACAGTGAGCTCGTATTTTTAAATTTAGCTCCTGCCACATTTTCCTGGAGCACAAACACAGCAGTGAGCTCATTCACTGAGCTAATAAAATGCCTTTCAGCTTGACTGACCAGCACTTAGTCTGCAAGTGCTTCTGAGCCGCTGAACTGAAGTAACAAGGGCTGAATAAAGCCCCAAACATGTCTTCTTTTAACATGGTGGCATTGGCTTGCTGCTGCTGGGTGTCTTTCACAGGGTGTAGACTAAAGATAATAAAAAGCTTTGTTACCTTCTGGATGGAAAATGACATACCTCTGTCATACCTTTTAAAAGTTTGTCAGCCTTTTCAGAGAACTGAGGGCTTTGCTTTTAAGAGATTGCTGTTTAAATCTAGACAGATGGGTCTCAGCAATGCAGTTAGACAGATGTTCTGCTTTACATTACTAGTAATAATACTTTGAATCATTAGAATTTCGAAACAGAGTTTGCTATTCATTATGGGTGCCGAGTTTCGTTTGTTTGATTTTTCACTTAGGCTGGGTGGGAAAAATAGGTTCATCACTTTCACTTTCAGGTTCTCTCTCTTAAGAAAATAAGCTGTGACTAATAGTTATTAGCAGTTTGTCTCCACTACCCATACCTCAGTCATCATTATTAAGTGTTGATTGATTAAAGGCATTTTCATTGCTGTTCCAGAAAGCACTTTTGAAAGGGGGGTAGATTGACACATAAGGACACTTATCTTGGCAAGAGAAAAGACTGGTGTTTTTCTAACCCAGAATGTACCTTATAGTGATCCTTTTCTTCAGCCTGTACAAGTCAATGTCAGACTAATGTGTAGTAAATGGCAGCGTTAGCACTGGAATACAGAGAAGCCCAGACGGAACAGAGCATTATCCCAGGCAAGTGCCAGGGCAGACGGAGAGTCGACATAAGGACTCTTGTGGTTTTATCGTGCTTAGCCCAAGCAGGGTCATCACAGAGAAGGCAAGGATAGCACCATCTTCATTATGACTGTTTATTTCCACAGGCACATGCTCATATTTGCGATAATATTCAAAAATATGTGCTTTTGTTATAAAGCAAGTACATCTGGAAATTTTCCAAGGATCTTCCAGACTCATTTGTACTTTGAGAAATGCCGTTGCTTGCAAAGAACTTTGTTAATTCCCAAATGCGCTTCTTTTTCGAAAGACAGACTCTTCTCTGGATTGACACCCATAAAATCTTACAAAGAAAGAGAGTTGCCAGTTTCGTGCTGCTGTTTCATCATTAGTAGTGGAAAAGAAAACTACAGCTGAACGGAAAACACATATTCCTTCCTATTAAGTTTGGGTGGCAATTGTGTTAAGTAGCTGTAAGAGAGTGGCATTTGAATGAAACATTAATATTTTAAAATAGTTCAGTAACAGCTAAAGTAATATAAAATATAGGAATAAATGCAAGAAACAGCAATAAACAGTAGGTGCTAACATGCATATAAAGATTGTAGTGCAAGAATGGTTAATGTCTTATAGAAACTTATTAAGAGACTGTGAAAGGCATATGCTATGATAATTTTGGCATTAAAATAAAAATAGATTAAAAAGAGGGAAAAAGTGAACGATATAACATTAAATCCAGCCAAAATCTTTAGGTGTCATAGGTAACATTGTGAAATAAAAGACGAAACCTGGGAGAATTTATCTGCAGTAGAAATTACAGAAAGAACATGAGAAATATTCAAAGGGAAATCTAAAAGCCTTTGCAGAATATCACGTGTTTTGATTTATCTCAAAGTTTCCTCATTCTTTTAACACTTCCAATTTGACAGAAGCATTTTAAGGTTATATAATAATGTGTTTTACCACTGGTTCTGCATAATAAAGTAATTGCTCTATTAGAGATGCATTAGTGAGAGGAGCAAGTGACACAAAAGAACTTTGTATCAGGAAGAACTTCTGAACAAGGACAATCTTCTCTTTGAGAACACAGAGAACTTTGGCATGCAGAAAGAAAGAAAGAAAAAGCAAGCAAGCAAGCGAGCAGCAAGCCATTTACTTTGCCAACAGTATCCGAGACATTGCAGTCTATCAGGGCATAATTCCTGCAGATATCTGGATGTGAATACATTTTATTAGTGTGACACACTAATGCTGTGGCACAGACGTAATGAACATCCTTGCTCTGAAGTTAGGTGAAACACCTTGGAGTCTTTGTGACACAGCAGGTAAAACTCATCCTTTGGAAAAGGGTCAGGTCATGGTCTATGTGCCTCTTAATTAATATATGGATTAATTAAATGTAGCATCTCCTTTGTCCTTGGGCACAAGAATGAATATCGCTTCACAAATAGGGCTAGGACCCACTGGTGGTGAGTAGCTCTTTTTTCTCCTAATGTGGTATTAGGATTCCTTGCAGAGGATAGGTCTTTTCTGATACATCTACTCCTAGGGAGTTAGGAGGAAAAGACTAATCTCAGTGAAGGAGGTCTTTGGAATCCCCACAAATAAATGGAAGTAAGTGTGTGGTTGCGAGCTGTAATACTTCTGTGCAGAGAGTGTTTCTGCTTCATTTTATTCAAATAGCTATCTGGGTTCTGCCACCCATTCTCTTACGTATTGACTAAGTGAATTTCCCACCACTGGGTGATATTTCCCACCAGGAAAATAAGGGACAATGAATCTGACCTTCTTGATGAGGGATACAGTGGGCCAGGTGTTAATTAATATTTATGAAGAAATCTGTGATCCTGTGATGAAAGGTGTTATGTTAGTGCAATTTATTGCATTAAATATAGTAAGATTCCTTGGCACAGATGATTTCCACCATGTTATTCACCAAGATATTTTGGCTAGAGATCAGCTCAGGCCAAGCTGTTACATCTCAACACCTTCACTGTTTTGAAGACATTCAGATGTAAGTTTGGAATTTGCCCATCTCTGCCTTGAAGCAGTTCAGTCCCACAGAGTGTAACACACATCCTTCAAACAGAATCCCTGAAGCTCAATGAATAGGAGCAAAACCCTGTACAATAACATCAATAACGTTAAAATTTGGCTTCGAGGCACTACTTCTGCCCGGCCGCCTAGCAAGCTGCCATCCGTTGTGAAGGGTATGTAATGATTGCACCCAACAGCGAGCTGGTATGTTACTGAAAAACAGGTTGCAGGTTATCACACACAAGTGCAAACAAGGATGAGAAAAAACATACTTTCAAGTCACTGCAGGCCATGAAAAAAGCCACCCACTTGATTGCAGCAGGCTGAGAGACACCTTTTTTATCAGTATTTGCTATATTCCCTGGTATAAAATGCACAACTGCTGCTTTGGGCTGATGCGTAGAGCCTGGCTTGGTGTTGACCATCAGCAGGCATGAAAACAGCTGGTGCTTAGGTAAATAGGGTGCTAGCCATGCCCCTCAGGGACTCGCAGGACCCAGCGAGAAGGACTCATCTCTAAGGCTTGGGAACGGGAGCAAGAACTTGTCGAACCGCGTGTCTTGTTCTGGGAGGCCCCTTGGCTGCCCTGTGTACAGTTTGAGGGCTACATGATCCCACACAGCTGTGAACGCCTTTCTAGCGGGATTAAAGAGGTCACTCAGGACACTGCCTGAGCAGCAAGGTCCTCGTCTCTGAGTCTTTAAATAGCTCCTGTCCCTTCCATGTCTCCTTTGAGTTTCCTGGCTTGCTCAGGCCTGTCTGACTCCTGAGGAGAGGATATCCAGATCTGGCCAACGCCATGCACTTACTGTTTACAATAGGGGATGGTGCTGAGGATTGCTGGATGGACGTCTGGGGAGCCGGGGCACAAGGACCATAAGTTCTCAGGATCCTTCTAAAGCAGGATGATGGCAGTATTGTCACAAAATGCTTCAGTAATAATAAAATTCAGGTTGTAATCACTTTAATTTGAATCCCTTGTTTTGAGGTTGCCTAGTGAAATTTCAGACATCCCTGAACCCTTTTTTCCCCCTCAGAAATAATAATTTTTTTTTTCTAAACTTCCATGTATCCAATACTGTTGATAATAACCTTCCAACACGAAGAAATCACAGTTAGCTGGCTGAATATTGAGGCTGAAGATGGGAGCACAGACAAGAAAATCTCCAGGGTATTTTGCTCTCTTATTTAAGTGTGAATTTTTAGCTCCTCTTAAATTAGAAAAAGCAATTTACTCTGACAAGGCACAGAATGTAAGGCACTGAACCTGGCTTCACAGTTATTGTGAGACTGGATAGTCACTGTGGGAAGAAGATATCCAGCTGGCAAATCCATAACGCCAGCGGTGAGCGGCTCTGCCCAGCAGTTGGGTCCGGGGCGCTCCTCTGCCTTGCTGGCAGCAGGCTGTCGGGGGGGAGTCTTTCCTTTAAGCATTAATACAGTTATTAGCAGCCAAATAGTTTCCAGAGGTCTCAGGAGAGAGGGAGGACTAATGCTGCTCGGCTCCTAACCTAGTCTTGATTTTAGCCGGTATTAATTTTGCACCAGGATTTCTCTTCAATAGGCTTTGAGCGCAGAGAGCGAGAAATCTTGCTTGCAGATGCAAGTCTCATTACACAGACAGTTAGGCTTCTGACTGCTGCTATTTGTGTGAGCAAATTTATTAAGGGTAAGAGAAGAAAGAAGGATGTATTTTGAACATGTCGAATCCAGCTTCCCTATTTAGAAACAGGCTATTTAAAAACAAACAAACAAACAAACAAACAAAACCTGGAACTGGACATCCTACTCCTTGGCCTCTTTAAAAAAAACAGTTCTAGAAGTTTGTTAGCCCAGTGCAGCGAAAAATTTTCTTTAAAAACAAGCTAGTTTTGTTTTTTTTTCTAAGCAGTGATACAGCTTTGTGAGGCTATATCCAACAATTAATTTAATAGGAGTTAGAAATCGTATTATCCATTGTCTTGCAGGATTGACTTCTTTAATTTTGCATTTATTATTTTTGTGAGCGGAATAACAGCTTTGTATTTCTTTCCCCAAATAAAATATTTACTAGTAAATATCGTGCCACACAAATTAATGCTGTTTGATTTCTTTCCGGGCATTCTCCTTTTTTCAGCATTAATGCTTAGACTCACATAACACTCTCAGTAGTTTGCATGTCTCATTTGGAGAAATATTTGCCTTTAGGCAAAAGACATGAAAGCCCAAGAGCTGCACAAAAGACTGAGTTTATGGGAAGTCTTCATTTTAAGCCAGCACTAAAAGGGGAACTGCACTGATAGCTGCTCCCCTCAGGTGGGACAGGAAAAATCCCACCTCTGTTGGCTCTTCAAATCTTGTGGAAAACATCCCAGGAGACTGCTCTGACAAGATGAGATTACCTGTTACTGTGGTTTAGTTGCAATTTTATAATCTTGTCTTGAGTAAATAACAGCTTGTCTTGGCATGTTCCCAGGACATGGGACTCCTTCCCCACTTAATCATGGGTCAGCAAAATAACCGGAGCTGCCAGTCAGGAGGATCTTGGGATCAAGCTGTTGTCCTCCAAACCCAATGTCACTGACTAATCACTCGCTGCCTGTAATGTACCAATGACTGTGCGCTGGCGTATTTTTTTATTCCTGGCTTTCTCCATCCTCCTGCTGTTTATCTCTGAGGAGCTTCAGCCAAGCTAACCAAAGCCCTGGTGTTTCAGGGATTAATTCCCAGAAAAAGCTCAGAGAGGAACTATCAGCTGGGAGCTGATTAAATGCATCTGAACTCAGCCCTGTGATACTCCTGGTTGGGTGAGAAAAACAGAAAGATTTGCTGAAATAAGGCTAAGATGAGGGGCTCTGGCCAAAAAGTAGAGCCATGCTTGATATTTTAAGCGGTGTTTTTTGCTTCTTTAGCCTTTGTCCAGCTGCAAGCCGTGAAAGGCAGATACAGGCTGCTGTTAATTGGTAACAATTTGGTTCTAAGTCTAAATCCTTGCAGTGAAATCTCACAGGAGGTTGGTGATTTTGTAATCCAACTTGAACCTCTGGGAACTTTTCTCTGCTCTCGTTCCGCCCATATATCATGACTGCATCTTCATTAGTCTGTGTGCGGCTAGATGTTGTATCTAACATTTGTAAACGCTGGCAGGAACTGAAAATATTTAGCAAGAGGAGTTTTACATCTCTCTCTGCTTACGGTTTGTTCTTGAATCATCAAACATATCTTTCAATAAAAATAACTAATGTGTTTATTTTAACCAGAGCTGGGTAAGTAATTTGCATTAAAGAAATTACTCTATTCATCTTTTTTAGATCAGGCACAAGTTGTGATTTTTTCATTTGTACTTACTATTAAAAAAGATTTACTGAATATTTTTTATGAATGAATTTGTTGGCAATTCATCCACAAACACTTTGGTATGAGTATTAATTTAAACAATTAATTCTGATAGATTTCAGTGTCCAAATTTCTCTGATGATTTTGAAAATCTCAAGCTTTTCAATTAGTCAAAATCTGAGCTGTTTCTTTTCAACAGGCTAGTTGGCATCTTGCAAGACAACAGCAACTTCAGGGTTGTTTTTTCTGTCTTGCTGCTATAAATTGGAGTTGTGTTCTTCTGCAGTATTCTGTATTATTCAGCGGTGTCACTAAAGTTAGTGGGAAATATGTTAGAATTGGTAATGGGACTAGAGTTTTATCCACTGTTTCAGCAAACACACAAGTCATCGAATTCCCTCACTAGTGCACTGGAGGAAAGGGAACAATGGGGCATCAACACAGCGTTTTAGTGTTAAACTATCAAAAGTAAATACTCAGGTAAAATATTTGGCAATATCACCCAGCTCTAATTTGCACATTTTAAAGGTTGATCTTTAATGTCCCCTCAAGTTCTTTGTTCGCTTGAGTCCCTGGGTAAAGCGCAGGGAAACGCAGAGGATATCTTATGTCATCACTATTTGTGTTAATGGCTTAGGAAACCCACAATCCAATCAGTTAAAATAAACAACCCAGTGTAATAGGAGCATAAATCAATGAAGACTTCATTACTGAAACCTTAATGTGTAATCCATCCACCTACAGAGGAAAGGGATACTGAGAGGCAGCAAGGCAAAACCAGAGGACGGTCTGATTTAGGCCACCCTGATATTTAAAAAGGTGCTGAGAACAGTAACTCTTCCTGAAGTCAGTAAATTTGGTGGATACTCATCAATTCTGACAGCCTGCCCCTGATTATTAAGTCCCTATGCTAAAAAATGCCAGGGAACTCTTGGGAAGAGAGCTCTGATTGCTCTTTGTTAGCTCTGTGAGACTTGAGGCAGCTCAGGACTGTGGACTAATGAAGACATGAATTAGCAAGATTAACGTATGACTGAAACTATACGTGTTACCTAGAAGTAATGGTATTCAGCACTGCTCTTACCCTGCTGCAGGCCTTCCTCTCTGTGAGGTCCTTCGAGCCAGTAACACGAATTTGGACCCTAAGATGAAGGTGGCAATACTTGGTGAACAGAGAGTTACTGGATTTCATTAAAGCCACATATCCTGTTTGTCTTGGCTCTGAAAGAAGTAATAATCCTATCATACCGAGCCTTTTGATTTCAACACGGTTCATAAAAAGGGCTGAACTTTTCTGTTCAGTGCAGAGATCTCTGCTTCTTGAGTTAATGTAGTAATGAATAGAAACAGCAGGCTCTCACTCTGGGCATGGGCCAGCTCTGAGGTGGGGATGAGACATGCACTTTTCCTGCGGATTTTAGCTAACAACAAAAGTAAGATGAGACTTTAGAAAGGCGACAGTGCTCACAGACCCTCTTCCCCTGAGTGCCCTATTTCAGAAGCGATTCTCTGCTTATTTTCTCCAGTCTCTCGTTCTTGCCTGACTCTTCTTTCCTCCTTCCCCCAACGACATCTTGTTCTTTTGTCTCCCTTCTCTGCTGATACTTTTTTCCCCGTTGCTCACTTATGCCAGTATGAAATGTGTATTGAGCAGTTAAAGTTTGGTAGTCCGCCAAAACCAGTACGATGGAATTCTGTTTTTCAGATATTTGGGGTTGTTCTTGTTAATAATTATATTAAAAAAAGAAATCTAAGAATACATAATGTTAAGGATACAGAAGTTAGGACACATTAGTGCTAATGTAGACACTGCGTGCAGAAGGTGGCACATATAATTTGCCGATACAGAAGGAGGTTTGGTTGAAGGGAACTGCCGAGCATCCTATGGGAGTTCTGGGACGGAGGTGGAAACCCAGTTCTCCATGCTGACAGTCACCTGTCTGACTGTGAAGACTGACCTTTTTCCAGCTTCATTCCCACATCTGACTCAATGCATAACCTCCCCAACTATAACAAAGGAGGAAGGGGTGTGATATGCAGCTCACTACCTACAAGCCCCTCCAACG
>NW_010545753.1:74421-87527 GCF_000687285.1 Phaethon lepturus
TTGTGCTGTGACTTCAGCAGGGATCAACTGGAAAAAAAAAAAGTCCATTTGCATTAATAGTCATTATTACAGATCTGAATTAGATTTCCTTATGTTCTTTCTATTTTGCTAGGTGTTACTTCTCAATTCCTTGTCTTAAATATTCAGTTGCATAATGTTAAATGTCAGAGAATGGTTGAATCAATTTGCCTGCTAAAATGAACTCATATATCCAGAATACATACGAGTAGGTTAAGTTTCTTAAGCACTTCAACATTCAGAAATATAGGAGTCATATATTTGTAAGATATTACCCTATTGTAATAATTTAATGGGTGATAGTGATTCCATTATAGATTATGTGATTTTGAGGTTCTTCAGGATCAAGGCTACACAAATGCAAGTTTTCTAATGTTGGAAATTTGTATTGTCTTTTATTGTATCTGTATCGAAATTAAGAGATCTAGAACTTAACCCAAATCCCTCATACAGCAATACAGACTGGTGATTAATTCTTCAGTCTCAGCAGTGAAATCAGGTTGGAGGAGGATTAAAGAAGGGGACTACTGTATCACACAGATGGATGGTAGATATCCTGTGTTTCCTTCTCCTCATGTACAATATATCTTATTTCCTGTAGTGTAAAATTTAAAGTGAATCTAAAGCAGGATGTGTGATGTCAAGGTGTGGTGCTTACTTGGTCTTCATTCAAAATAAGGTTAGGGCATCTTTCTGCTCCCCACATTCCAGCCTTCCATGTGCTTGTAGCTGCAAAGCTGCAAAGACAAGGTAATTTTCTTTTAAATGAGATTAATAAAATCTAAAAATATTCTTCTTCAACTGCTAGTAATAAGAGATGCTGTCATTGAAAAGCACCCCACGTTTAATATTTCTGTGTGACACAGAATTGCCTCAACTTTGAGGTAGCCAGATGAAACTGAAAAAGAGATGGAATTTAGATGTAAATTCTGCAGAAATGCTACTGTGTATTAAATATTGGGTGGTATGATCAGTATGTCTGTCTGAGACTTTTGAAGTGCGTTATCAATATAGTTCCACATATTCACTGGCCAGATGGTATGAAAAGTACTCAGTATCCAAACAAGGATCTCCAGGGTCTCTGCACCACAGGATGCGCCGCAGCCCTTTGTATCATGAAGTTCACTGCTCTGAAGTGATGCCTGAATCTGATGTGTTTCCGTTCCAGAGCTCCTGTGACAAGGATGTCATCCTGAATATTCTCAGAGTCCTTACTGACCTGCTGTCTCTCGGTAAGGAAGCAAAGCTCTGGGGTAATGCTTGTAGGCTAGAGGCAGAAAGGAGGTCCTCAAACAGGTCAGGGACTTCACACCTGCATAAACTCAGCCGGGTGTTTGCAAGGTGAACAAGTTGTGAATTGTACCAGTAGGTCAGTGGTCCTTACTCTTACGTTTGGAAAACCCACAACACAGAGTCTCTGTTGTTTTTAGCTTAAAAGATGCCTTTGAGTTTCAAGGTATTTCATAATCCCTGCCAGTCAACCCCTGGAAATGTTCACCAGCGCCAGTGGAGAGAGGGCTGTGAGACAGGGAGAGGGGCCTGACCTCCCAGAGCACCGGGGCTCTGATGGGGAGAGTTTGGAGAGCAGCTCCCCAGAAGGCACCTCCGGCTCGGGGCTGCAGGGAAGGCATGTTGCTGCATGTGCCTGAGCCACATGAAGAAATAAGTGAATTGGCAAAAGAACTGTAAAAAATAATTAAGTTTCTTTTCCTTCCTGTTCCACCTCAGAAATGTCATTTGCTGAACCATTCTCACCCCGACCGAGCTGCGGGGGCTGCGTCGGCGAGCGCCAGAGCCTCCTGCACTCCCCACCAGCCGGGCCTCTCTTTCGAAGCCCTGCAGCTTCAGTAGATGGGACGATGGCCTGCATGGCGGGCAGGAGGTACTGCCTCCCCCCAGGAGCTGAACGTGCGGCTTCCTCCAACCATGGAGCCCGCAGCCGCTGCCAAAGTTGCCTACGGATCAACGTTTGTTGACACAGTAGGGCTCACAGAATTAGCGTGTGGTTTCTTTGGAGACCTAGATTTGTTTGAACGCTGGCTCCAAAGCTTCCCTAGGATTCCTTTTCATTCGGCAGAAGCCTGGTGTAGCATTAGTCCTTTGCTTGTTTAATTTCCAGTGTCTAAGAAAAGATCACTGGGCCTTCTGCTCCTTTGAAATCTGTAGGTGTATCTGCTTATTCCTCTCTGCCGCATGTCAACGTGCAATGAAAAAGCCCTGCAGGACGAGGGTTTGTAAAGATAACGACTGCCAGAGCAAGCGGCGGATGCGCGCGTGGTTTCACCATGCAGCCGGCAGCCTTGTCACCGGGCCAGGGGCACCCGAGAGCCATGGGCTGCGAATGCGCTTGGGTTTATAGCCACAAAACACTGCAACAAGGCCACGGGAGCATTGCGTGCTCCACGTGGGGTGAGGGTTTGCGATAGCTGTGGCTCAGGAAAGGGATGCTCTGAACAGAGACTCTTCTCTTTTCCCCAGGGACAGGCCGGAGAATTCACTACGTGATCAGCAAAGGGGGCACTGAGGCGTTGCTGCGGGCTCTTGCCACCGCTGCCCGGACCGAGCCGCCCGACCACAGCACCCTCCTGCCCCTGCTTCGACTGCTGGCCAGGGTCGGCCAGCGAGGTAAAGCTCAGTGCTGGAGGACTTCTTGGGTGGGGGGCTCACACCCAATGGACAGCCCCAGCAATAATCGGCACTGGGATGTGCCTGGTAGAGAGCTCTGAGTTCATTTTTGGGGTATGTCGCTTGTCTGCAGTTTGGCCAGGTAGTCATCCTGCAGTAAGGCAGGGAGGGCATACACACGTGTAGAGCTGCTGCTTGCACAGGTTTCATCCATGTTCTGCCTTGAGTTGGCCTTGTGACTGAAAGCCCTCCCAGCAGAAATTTTACTTTGTTTTCCCTTAACCTAAGTAAAATCTTAAAATATAATTTCTCTTTGTTGGCCTGATCCTCAAAGGAGTGGCACATCTTGATGTACAGGGTGTTTCCTGAGGCAGGGAAATGGGGAGATGCCTGCCAGGAGCCATCAGCTCTCACGAGAGAGATAGACTGGTGAAACCATGATCCGCCCCTCCACCCCTGAGACTGAACCAGGAACATCCAGCAGAAAAAGCACACGATCAAAGGGGTCCTGTGTCCTCCACCCAACAGGCAGAAATCAGTAGCTTAAAGGAGTGAATGGAGGCAAGTCTATGGTCAGGGCAGCAGGCGAACCCCCTCCTTGCCTACCTTGCCTTCCCAGGTGCCTCTGTACGACAGGTATGAGGCTCTGGATGTGGAAGGCCAGTCCATGGATTATGTGGATGACTGTCTATCTGCATCAGAGGTGTTTCCAAAGTCAGAAAGGCCTACCCCCGTCATCATGACCACCTCCACAAGGAAGAAAAGGCAGGTTATAGTTGTAAGTGACTCCCTTCTGAGGGGAACAGAGCGTCCAATATGCCAGACAGACCCTCCTCTTAGGGAAGTTTGCTGCCTCTCTGGGGCCTGCGTTAAGGACATCACTAGGAAACTTCTTAGCCTGGTGCATCCCTCAGACTACACATTATTGCTCTTCCATGCAAGCAGCGATAAAGCCACAACAAGTAGTCCAAGGGTGTTCAAAAGAGACTTCAGGGCGTTGGGATGGTTGGTAAGGAAATCCAGGGCACAGGTAATTTTTTCCTCCATCCTTCCAGTTGCAGGCAGCAATATTGGAAGAAGCAGATGGATCTGGTCTATTAATACATGGCTCCGTGGCTGGTGTCACTGCCAGAATTTTTTTTGAATAATGAGATGGTCTATGCAACACCAAGCCTGCTGGTGTTGGATGGGGTTCATATTTCTCAAAAGGGGGAGAGGGTCTTCATTCGTGAGCTACCAGGGATGACTGACAGAGCCTTAAAGTAGACTAGAAGAGGGAGGGGGATAATATCTGGCTAGTCTGTGACAAGCCGTGGGATGACAAGCCAAGGTTAAAGGGACAGGATACTAGTGAGGGCCCTCAGCCTGTTGCTCTGACAGGTGCTGGCTACACTGGAGCACACCTGAAGTCTTAGAGAGAGGAGCCAGAGTCTCTGGAGGTAATAGGAGCTGACAGCAAAACACCAGTGAAATACCTCAAAGGAATTAAGGGGTGTTCCTCTAAAAAGGTGACACAGCCAACAGCCCGGCTGCAGTGCCTCTACACCAACACATGCATCAGGGGCAACAAACAGGAGGAAATGGAAGCCATCGTGCTGCTAGAATCACCATTTTATGATTCTGTGATTTGTATGTGGTCACTCTAGGTAAATCCCATGTTTTCCTGTTTTCAGTGAGAATAATGTTGATCTAACTCATTGATACATTTGAATGCCTTTGCTATGAGAGCTTGAGTTATAAGACTTGGTGCAAAAATGTTTATCAGCACTACTGTAGAGACCTGGTCTTTGTAATGTCTTGATTCTTATTTGCTTTTCACAGATAGGAAGTTTGGGCTGAAAGTGCAGAAGGCAGAAGCAACTGATATAATACTGAGCTTGGCAAGAAGAAACCTGGGCCACCACCTGCACCTCACCCACTGCCTCTGGGTCCTGCAGGTTTGTGCTTCTAACGGTGAGTGCCTGGATTTTCCTCTTCTCTGCATGACAATCACCAGAGTTCTTTTTCAGTCAATTCAGTGCAAAGAAACAACATTCCTGATTAAGGTTAGAGCCTGCATGCACTGTTAATATACAGAATCAGGCACAAAAGCCGGGACAATCACAGAAAGAGATGCTCCCTAAGGGGCCTATACAACCTTTACAGTGTATTTCATCTGCGGACTATGAAAATAAAAGTGCTGTAGTGAAAAATATTCATGGCAATAATCTATTCAAGAATATAGACATTCAATTCCTTTGCTCTGAGACTTAGGTACTTTAAGTCTCTATGCAGTTCCCATTACCATAATAGCCAAATGTCTCACTATTGTTGATTGTATTGATCCTCAGAGCAGCTCCAAGAGGAAGGAAAATACGGGTGGAGAAACAGAGGGAGAGAGAAATCAGTTGCTCATTCAGGATCCCTCAGGAAGTACATACTAGATCCTGGCCTTCTGTCTAGTATCCCCTCTATGCGCTCTCTCTCAGGTTTTCTTGCTTGGCAATGCTCTCATATTAAATGATTCAAGCAATGGGATTTCCAGTATTCTCTCCCAGAATCATTACATACAGGCTTTCCCTGCTATAGAGCACTGAGTTTGTCAGCACAAATTTCCCTTTGCTCACTCTAACCCTTTCCTCTCCTTCCCCACATCCCTCACCCAGCAAATAACCCTTGACGTCCATCCTGTCTGCAGCCTGTTATATGCATCCTAAGATTTAGCACTCCTGGCACCCAGCCCCGCAGGTCCCTTCTATCTGTACAGGAGCTAGCTTCATGCAGTGGGCTTTCTCAGGCAAGCAGCCAAGCCTCAGCACCAACCCCTCTCCCTCCGATAAGCTGTATTTGAAAGGCTGACTGTGACTGAAAATGCAGCCAAGGCCAGAAACTGAAACGTGCCTTTATTTGGGTTTCACAGCTGTGTAGTGACCTTGTGCTGCCTCCCACCCAAAATGATGATCTACACACTTCCGTGCTCCCCGCTTCAGTGCACCTGCATCCCAATTCAGCTGCAGTTTTTGCAGAGGCTTTAGGATGCACATTGCAGCCTGGCCTCCTCTCTGTTAACGTCAGACCCCAGAACCCCACCTCTGCTGCTTTGCAGGAGCGGCTCTGTTACTCTCCAGGTATCTCCAGCACTCTCTGGATGTGCTTCCCCTTTCCATGAGTAACTTTGGCTTTGTGGGCTCTGTGTCCCAGCTGGAAAGCTGCAGGGGTGGGGTAGGTGAAGGTCTGTGTGGATGTGGAACCAAAGCAGGAGATTCCACGCTCCCAAACTTAAAAATTATTTTTATGGAGTGGAACTAAAGAGGATCCAGAAGGATAGAAAACTCCGAGAGTGCTTAGGTGTGAAAGCAGAAAAGGTGAGTCCTTGTCACAATCTCATGCACAGTTCTTTGCTCTGGGTCACTCCCTTCCCAATCTCTGCCACCAGTTGTGTGTGGCAGCCCACATCCCGCTCTGGGGCAGCCTTGTCCACCGCCCTGTCTCTAATGAATTACCACCTAGTGTAAAAGTAGCTGGCAAGCCTTGCAAGGCTTTCCATCACAGCACAACTTGGCGGGCACCCAGCAGGACTGCAGGAGGTGATGGGCTCTCTGGCAGCTCTGTGATGACCACTGGGAGATACTTACAAAACAGGCAAAACCCAGCAGTGGGCAGGCAGCCAGGTCTCCCTCTGGCTGCTCTTGATTACTGATCCTTTCACCTTGTTCGCTTGCATTTAATATTTCAGGTCCGTATTCATCCCTTCTTTACGCAGAAGACTTGTCTTATAGTGGGGAGGCCTGGCTAAGCGCTTAGTTTATGCATTGGGCATTTTTAGAATCGATTGCAAAATCTATCTGTAAAAGTTCCCAGTATGTTAGCAAGTGAAGGAATAAAGGTAAAATTGGCCTAGCTGAAATTAAGCTGCATTCAGAAGCACCCTTCCCAAAACAACCCACTACCATACTGCTGAATAATAGCACAGAAAGAAAACTCTGCCCTCCGTGCCTCTATGAAATAAACCATCCTCATGGAGTTGTCTGTGAGAAATGCAGGATGAATTTGAGCCCTGTCATTTTGCTGGGAGATGACCCTATTTAACCATGATTTGTTCTCTGGACAGTACAGTATTTAAAGGAGAAGGGGCTTTGGGGAACTCGGGGAAGAACTGCAGGATTTGAGATCTGGTTTTTGCATCTGGTCTTGGCAGAGGTTGTGTCCACAGACAGCTTTGCGCTTCAGTTTCTGTGTTTGTAAAATGTCCTGTGAAGTCCAGCTGGGAGCCCAGAGAAACCTGCTCACAGCCCCAGGAGCAGCTACTCCCTTCCCCGTATCACCTCTAAATACAACGTGGCAGACCACCTGCTTTAGATCTGACTTCTTTTCTCTTTTATTGGCTTAGTTACCGTAGGAGCTGCGCTTGGCATCAATGGAGCCATGGAGCTGCTTTTCAAAGTCATCACCCCCTACAGCAAGAGACACGTCAGGACAGTCAGGTAGGCAATAGCCCCAAGGGAACTGATCTTTCCAGGATGGCAAGAAATAAAATTTTGGTTCCACTTGAAGAGGCAAAGAAATCAGAAATGGATGCACAATTTGTACTCACTTTAAATCTGCAGTATTTTTTAAAAGGCAGAAATAGTTCTCTGAAGGACATGTTAATGCTGAGATTCATCATATGATTCATTTTTTTGTAGTGTACCCTATACAGTGATGACAGTTTGATTGGAAGGTATCGTCCTTCATTTCCCAGTGAGGACTAGATTTTGAGAAGCATGTACTCGCAGCAGAAAAACTGCTCCTGCCTATCCCTTAGCAAGAACCTTCTGCCATCACTGGCCTGGGGGCAGATACAGTGGAATCGTGGCAGTGCTGCCTTGTCCTCCTTTTGCAGACGGTTGTGGCCATTATGATATTTTTGAAGTATTACTAGTATTAATCTGGGCCTGTTCTTAAGCCTATCCCAAATATTTCAAATATTTTTTTTTTCTAAAGACAGCAAGTGCAATTTATATCTCCATCTTAATGTGGAACATTAGTCCTCAAGTTGTCCATTCTGACCAGATGCCTTTCAAGGAAAACTTTGTAATGTGGAAAACATCCACAGAAGAACATAACACATTTCTGTGGCTTGCTCATCACAAACAGGAGGAAGAATTTACTGTTGTGATCTGTGCCTACACAATCACTTTTGCTTAAGCAACACAGAACCTGCTGGTTCTCCTGTTTAGACAGGCAATGCTTTGTGGAGCACATAGTCCCTACTTGTTCATGCACACCTCAGCAAGGACATGGCAACATTCAGTCAGTTTTGGCTTCTGCATGACCTGACATGGGTGCGGTTCATGTCTGGTGTTTACTGAGGAAATAGCTTTAGGTTGAGCATCGTGTGGAGGTGAGAAGTGGATGGACAGACATGGTACAACAGTTTGACCACTACTTGCTTAGGTGTGGTTGAAGCGGAGGCCAGTCACTCTGGATGAGGCCATCAGTAAATAATGTCCATCCTGCTGTTACCATCAAAGACTGACACCAGTTCTTCCAATATTGCCAGTTACACAATACGGTGCATGGGAAGGAATTTGAATTACTTTCCACTAGCCACAAGTGATGAACTCGCACATCAACACGTGGTACTGTTGTTTGCTAAATGCAGCATTCTCGCAGTTCTTCTGCCTACATGTCTGGGGCTATAAAAAAGATTTGAACAGTTTGCTTTGCCAAGTAAGAGACTGAGTGGGCCCAGCAGATGCACAGCTTCCTGCAGCTGCCTTGTGAATGGAAACCAACTCACTCTTGCCTGCATTTTTGGCTTTCTAGTATAGTGCCAAGAACCTGGAACTGCTTCACAGCTTTAGTTCTCTCTTAGCCAGATTACCTGTGATTCCTCTATGCGGTTTGTCCAGAAGTATGATATCAGGATGTTTCCTGTACAGGGGTTTGGATATTACCCAACTCAAAGAATATTATCACTGGGATATTATTCCTCGGATATCTGAGCACCCTCCAAGTTTCCCCTCAGGCCTCATGTTATAACTTCAATCTTTAAGACTCAGGCAGCCTGGAGAACTGCTTTATGTGTGACGGAGTGCCCAGGATGAGTTAGACCCAGAGCTGGGCTTGACTTCTGAGGCAACCAAAAGTGATCGATGGGTCCATGCCTGTGTTTAACTAAGTAAGCAAATTCCACTCAATTCTCTGGTTTCCTTCCTATGGAAGCGTTGGCTGTGATTAGACTAGTGTTAGTTCTACTTCTGTGGTAGGCTCATAGGTCAGCATCTGTGTGAAATGGGATTGGGCCTGTATCAGTTCTCCATTTAGCAATGGGACTGGCTGCATAAAGGCGTTTTAAATTAATTTTGTGCAAAGCTGCTTTTTCCATTCTCTGTTTCCTCTAAGGGAAGTGGAAAGCGTGGTATCTGTCACACATTTCTAGCCTGGCTTTTTGCTGAGATTCATTTGGAGATGCAGCTAGTGCTGCTGGGGGCTGTTGTAATGTAGGCTGTAAAGTGGTCCAGAATACTCAGTTCTAAGCAGAAAGGGAAAGAAATAGCCTTCAGAGAAAGACGCCACTTTTGATATCAATGTTGCCCGATTGTCAATGTGCAATATTTGTTTTTTTCTTCCTTCTATCTGATATACAAGAATTGTTTTGAACTCCTCCGTGGACTTTTTTTTTCCATTTAGGACACATACACACACCAGAAAATGCCAACACAAAATTTCCTTCAATAAAACTCCAGTTTTATTGCTAATAAGCCATTTTATTTATTGCTGAAAAGCTTGGATTTATTTTACCTTTGGAAGAAAGGTGTCTTACACATTAATTGTTGTCTTCCTGAGCTTTCTAATTGCTAGTTTGGTTTCCTAATTTCCTTTTATTCCTAAAATATTTGTGCTTTTCTTAAAACATATTTGTATGAGTGTGCAAATGGAGGATAAAATATTTTCTGTGACCTAGCTTATAGGAAAAGGTGATTTGGCTCCCACCTACACTTGATTTAACGAGCAAGAACCATAAAACAGCTGAAGCCTGGTAGCCACTCAGCTGGCCTGCCTAAGGCTCAAAGCTGCTTGTTTCATTTAACAACTAGGAGCAGCTGAGAAGGTCAATGGCTCAGTGGAGACAGTCTGTTTTACATCAGAAGAAGCACACAAACCTGTTTTGTTTTAAAAAACACTTGCAACCCGTTTAAAGGCACTAGTTTCTCATTTTTCAGTAGGGTTTGTGCTTGCTTGCAGTCCTTTTGGAAGTACTGCTCTCCCTGGGGAAAGTGGCTTCAAGGGATGTTGTTGACAAGAGTTTAGGTCCTGAGACCGGAAGTCCAGACTGTAGGGTGGGTTATAGATCTTCTTTCCCAGCATCAGTGAATGCTTGGGATAGCTATGGTCTGAAAATTCCAGGCATCTTTACAGTCCATCAGAAAATAAAGGTGGGTACATGTCAAAATGTCCTTTTTTTTTTTTTTTTTTGAGCTGCTCTAGTTAAAATTTTGTATGGTGACTGGGGGAGGAAGCTTATGGATGGGTTTTCTGAGGTAGGGAGAAAGAATAAGAAGGGGTCATGTGCTTTGTCTAGTTCAGCATGTGCTCCATCTGACCACAGTGTAGCTCTTCTCAAAGTTGCTGTGGCTATCCTGAAATCTGGAGTGTATTATTTTGGGGTAACTAGTTGGTAACAAAAACATCTGCTTCTTCTTGGCTATTGGTATGGAACTTGAAGAGCATGTTACTTTTGTAACCTGCCTACAGAGAAAAACTCCAATGTCCTCCCAGCAAGCCTCTGATTCTCCCTTTGTATTTGTCCTTGATACCTTCTCTCCACTTCATAGCTATGTGCCACCATGGTTTGCCTTGCTGCTGGGAAGGAACAGCCAGCAACTGTGGGGGCTGAGGTTATTCTTGTTCTTTGATGAGCTGCCAGGAATGCATCATTGAAAATGTACCACTTCTCTTGTGGATACACCCGCATTCTCCTGTCCTGGGCAGCAGCAAGACCATGGTTGCTTTAAGAATCTGCCCTGGAGAGTGCACTATGAGAGCTATTTATTTAGCCAGCTAAGATGTGGAAACAAGATACATAGTTCTATTTATTTTTTCCCCAGTGGCAAAGCTCTGGGTTATTTAGAAATAGTCTCCCATGCTCCAATTGACCTTCTCTGGGTTCATGCCAAGTAGCTCTGATTCCCTTGAGGCTGTGACTCATGGACTTTATTGGTCTGAGTTAAGCATTTGGGCTCTGCAAGTTGCTGGTGCCTTAACTGTGTGGATCTCTCCAGGACTACCCATGTCTGAAGTAAAAGCCACGTGAAAAAATGTGAAACTCACTGAGGCTTAGAGAACTCTTGAGTTAAGCACTGTGAAATCCAAGTGAGAGGGAGGCTGTAGACTGTCTTGCCATCTCTCATGATGCTTTGCTGCAGAGAAAATTTTCTGAAACCTTTTATAGGAGCAGTTTAAAATAAAGCCAGATGATGTTCTGTTTTTCTCAGTTCTGTTTATGTCAGTAGCTGGGATATCTGATACGAGCGTGTGTGGGATGCTCAAATCTTCACTCCATCAACACCTTCTCTAATGCAACACCCCTGATGCCCCACAGAGTGCAATGACCCCTGCTCCTTTCACCTTCCACTTTCCTTATTCCCCATATATTCTACCTTCTCCTGCTTTCTAGTGTCCCTTTCAACACCCTGGCTTATTTTCCCAACTTACTTATTCTGAGAGATATTTGGATGTGTTGTGGGCAGATGGATGTGGAATATGACAGTGGCAGATGTTTGCTCTCTGGCCAACCAGGAGCTGGGTCTCTTCTGCATGACTCTGTCTCCAGGTGGCCAAGCATCAGATATCCTCCCCAGGCTGCTGGCATGTCAGGCTGATGGCTTTGAAGGCTGTATACTTTCTGTGGCTTCATGTTGTGCAGGCCTCTTCTAGGATTCCTCAAGTTGAAGGTATATTATCAAAGTGAGTAAAAACAAAAATCCAGAACTTATGATCCTCTCACAGGAGGAAGATCTGTGTTTTAGAAAATGGCAAGTGATGGTGTGACTTGTGTCTGAGTCTTTCCCTCTGTTATGTTAGCTTTCTTCTGTTGTTAAAAGGTTGTCAGGCAGTCCTGTTTCTGCAGTTTTATTAAAAGCAATTTAAAGAGCCTTTTAAAAAAGGCTTTGTTTCTCAAAGCTATTTGTGAGTGCATCTATTTACCATGCTAAGCAGAGATAGCTAGTGGTAAGCGATCAGAAAAACCTCGTATGAGAGATTGCAACAAGAATGAGTATTCATCAGAATTAAAAACTCTCTTTCTGTGAATATTCACAAAGCTTGGCTTTCTGCACTGGGCTGTTCCAGTAAAGTTTGACTACTTAATTATAAATGGAAAGTGAATAAAAGAGGTCTGGGAATGGTGCCAAATTAATTCAGTAGAAAATATGATATGCAGAAAGTATCTGCCTTTGCTCTTGTCCAGCACTGCCTACTTCTGACATTTGATCACAATTTTTCTTATGTTTCGTGCTTATTGGATGGTCCCAGCTCCTCAACATTTGCTGATAATCTCCCTTTCCATTAAAAGAAGGAAATCCTCTCATGGTAACTCTTCCATCTGAAGTGGATATGTGGAATCCTCACATACAGGTGAAGAGAATCTTGCTGCTTTTTTCCTTTCGTATCAAGTGTTTGCCTCTAGAAACTTGGCTTGGAAGTGTTTATTTCTCTTCCACTGGAGGATGAGCCTAGAGTGGGTAACTTGGAAGTAGCATGATGGGCATTTAAGGCTGGGTCAGGTAGGTGGTTGCTGAGAGAGATTTGGAAAATGCAGTCCTCTCCAACTACTGTCAGGGCTCAAAACCCAGGAGGAAATGAGAACAACACATGTGTCTTGTCTTTGGTGATATGTGCTTGAGGGTGATTTGAGATGGGGAGTGACTCAATCTAAAACAAGCAAGAATTATGATGAGACTGTTGCTATGGTCAGGAAGTGATTCCTGTATCACATACTTCTGTCACAATGTGAGCGGAGAGGAAGATTTTTACTGGAGTGCTGAAAGCAGAGCCCATGCAAGTGAAGAAAGGAATGTCAAGGTGATCAAGAGAGCCCATCTAAAGCTAAAAGCCCAAATCTGATGGGTCCATATTTAATCGGACGTTGTGTCAGATTGGCCAAGGAGAATACAAAGGCTCTGGAAATGCTGAAGATATAAGTTAAGAAGCTGTATACTGTTTCAAAATAGGCTTTGAATATATGAATATATATATATCACTCTGCTTTTCTATAAAACCTGTTTTGTCTGCACACAACTGTTTTCCCATCTTGGAACTGATGCTTTTGATGCAAGATAAAATGTAAGTGTTGAGCCCATAGCGTTGAAAAGTGACCACGTTGCCACATCAACAAATGCTGTAAAAGTGATTTCCTGTGACCTTAGCAACAACAGAAGAAATCAGAAGGGTGGTGGGCTATGTCTCTTAGCCAAAAAGAGAGTAGACATGTAGCAGGA
>NW_010545753.1:87558-122194 GCF_000687285.1 Phaethon lepturus
AGAATTGTCTCTTGTTCTGTTAAGAATGGTGGAGAGACACATGGAAGACATCCAATTGCAAATGTGTCCTAGACCTGGTGCAGACAGTTAGTTTCCTCAGCTTTAATCCTGGACTTAATTTCTTGCTGGTAGACCACCACATACATTGGCTGCAATTCCATCTCCTGGACTGTCCTAAACTTTCAGTTGCTCTCTGCTTGAACAGGAAAATGTGTTGCATGGCCATTGCCAGCCAATATGTTTGAGAAGAAACTCAACACACCAACATGGTGATTAGTTCCCCTGCAGCCTGATATGGTAGCTGTTGTGATTGGCTCTTTTTGAGAAATACTCCATGTATAGCTTTATTATGCCTTTGTTTATTTGGCAACAATTCCTGATAGGAGATCAAAAGCAAATCATCCTTAATTCCTCTTGTTAGTCTGTGTTTTGCCATTAATAGTGTTGAGCAGTTTGGATATTTAATTGGAAACTAACATGATTGTATTGGAATGTGGTCAGAATTAATCAATGCTTTGTGCCTGCTTATTCTCAAATTGCTATTTGGTTCATCTGATCCCTGTAGAAAATTCACAGGAGGGGCTGAAATTTCTTTTGAGCTATGTCATAACTAAATGACATGCTTCCCATCTGGCCTTGATCTACATGAGATTTGGTCTAGAATGCCTGCTAAATAAAACTGGTAAATACTGTTCTGAATGAGATGATGCCAGCAACAAGGGAAAAAGCGTTGTCTTTAAAATTCTTGTTTATATCAAGTGTCTTTCAAGTTGACTAATATATCAGATAACAAGGAGCAGAGATGGGTACATCACCGAGACAGGTAAATAAGCCCTAATGTTCAAATTTAATGCAATGAGCCATTGTAATAGAAGAAATTATCTTGCAGCCAAAGGTGTCCCAGTTTGATGCAGTTCCTTCTCCGTTCTTTTTACGGTCTGTGTGGTTTGCCTCAAAGAATGACCTGTTCTAATATTATTAATAAGTTAAAATCTCATTTCATACTGATGGTATCTCAGCGCTGCTTTGCAGAGTAAATAGAGTTGCATTGCAGAATTATACTTTACTGGCATTGTACCGTTAATAGCAGCAGAAGAGAGAAATTGAAAAATTAAGAAGTAGAGGCAAGGGAGAAAAGAGATGCTTTCAGATGAGATTTGAAAATAGATGAAGAATTGATGAGGCAGAGAGGAACACCGTATACCGAGGTTGTTCCAGATGGCCAGATAAACATGTTGCATACAGAAACCCTGGTGCCATCTCTTGGTAGCCTCTGGTATGGCAAGATTAAGCACAGATGGACCTACCTATGTAGCGTAAAAAAAATGGCGAATGAACACCATGCAAAGAGAAGTCCACTTCTAAGCTTAACTTGATATGTCATGGGAAGGGAGGAGCTGGTTTATAAAAGAACCCACCTAGTGAGACGATTATTTTGAAAGAGATGTTTGATTTTTTTTCTTTTAGGTCTAGCTTAAGTTTTACTTCTATTTCAGGTAGAAATAACAGTTTGAAAAAGAAGCAATGCTTTCAACTGAAGGCCTTTCTTTGCCCATTATTTCCTCCCATTTGATGATCTAGTGGGTTATATTTGGGAAGATGGTATGAGGGCAAGTTGCTTCTGTTCTCAAGTTCTTGACTTTTCACACCCAGTGGCTATGGCAGATGCAATTCATGGCTGACCTCACATGATGGCTTTGGGTATGTCTCTACGGCAGGTAACTTTGTGCTTGTTGGGTGGGAGCATCTCTGTGCCCTAGCTTTAATTTACCTTATTCTGCTAACAACTGTTGAGGCTTGGAGCAGGGCCTCCAGCGTGGGCTACCGAAGCTTCTTAGAACATACCCTGTCTGTGAGTGTTATTCATGTTGTCATATGTGTCTCACTGTTCATCTTTGTGCTAACTAGATTAAAGCTAACACTTGGGTGCCTCACTGCATTGCAGTCATGTTGCCTTTTAGAAGCTCTCTGAGGTGTATCTCCCATGTACCTGGAGAAACCACTGTCACTCACATTCAAATGGCAGGTAGGACTTGGTTTTATACATCTCAGAGTGTTTCCCAGAGTTAAATGAATTGTTAATGTTAACAATGATTCCTTGTAGCCGAGTGTATTTGTCCCATAGGATAGGTCAAGACTGGTGTGTACTGGTTATGCTAAGCATTTTGTAAATAGCACAGAAGGAACAGAGTGGAATAAATAAAAATTAAAAAAAGAGAACTCAGCCAGAAGGCTTACAAAATATTTTGCAATCTAGGAAGAAATGAAGGATTTGGGATGATTTCTGGAATTTGATGTGTTGATGGTCATTCATGTCTGAAGTTCTAATCTGAGACATGGTGTGTTACCGTGGGCAAGTCACCTGAGACTTTTCATATGCTCAGTGCATATACTTAAAACATCACTTTTCTAATGCCTTCCTAAGGGTACTGAGGATATGGTCAGTTGTCTGAGGCATTCAGTGAGCACGGATAGAGAGGGGAAAATGAGAAAGGGGAGAGAAGAGCAGTAGTGAGTTTGAAAGGTTTTATGCTCAGGCAGGATGCAGCTGATGTGGACTGTGGGGTGAATATGGAGCTGGCAGAGCAAGGTAACAGTTGAGCAATATGGTTGTGTGACCTTGTAAGCATGTTTGAAGTGGATGTCAAGTGCCAAATCTTTCAGAAAGCATCAGCCAGGCAGCCCTGGGGGACTGGAGGGAAGGGATTTCTAAGCAAAGCCTACCTGAATTTGCCTGTAGAGGTGATGAGCAGGTGCCCATCTTGCCTGTTTGCCTGCATCTATTTTGCTGTGTCAAGGAGACAAAGAAAGAATCCCCCCTCAGAAATCATTGAGCTGGGTAATGACGTGAATCTCTGATAGAAGCCAGAGAGTGAGTGATAAAGGTGAGGGCACTCACTTGTGTGTCAGCGCATATGAGAGCCCAGGAATCTCCTCTCCTTTGCCTTTCACTTGATTTATTGCCATTTCTTCTCCCACCCAGAAATCTGTTACCCTTATGAAGGGGGTGGAAAGCAGCTGTAAAATTCTCTCCACAAAAGCTTTCAGCCTAAAGGTAGACAAGGGAAACTTGATGGAAAAAACAATTAAAAGAATCCTCAGTGCAGAGCTTCTACAGCAAAAATTTTGCACAATGCTGGTGCCAAGCAAGTGCTGTCCCCACAAGGAAAACAGCCCTAAGATTTTCCTGGGATCGCTGTGGTTTTTTTCGAGCTCCATCAGTGCTGGCAATGCTGGCAGGTGAAGTGTAAGCCAGTCTCTAGAACTATCCAATGGTTTTAAAGCACAATAGTGATTAAACCTGCCCTGAGCAGGGTTACATGACACAGTGTCAAAGCCCTTAGCAACAGCCTTTCTACGCTAGGATTCCCTGTCCTGACAGCACTGTTGGAGCTGCCCCGGTGGTAGCAGCAGCAGGGTAGCTGGTTTCAGCAATACACGGGCAACACAACTGACTCATTTCCAGTGGGCACGAGAGAACGAGCTCCAAAGTCTTCACAGTCTCTTTCAGGCTCTTTTGGGTAGTTACTGAACACTAATTATAGAGAATGAAAGAGAAATCTTAAATAATAAATGGTATTTACCAAGCACAGGTGAAATTAATTTTAGGGAGAGAGGGTTTTGTAATGGCAATGCTATGGATGCAGCTCAGGTCTCTGGCTTGCTACTGCTGGCAGGTCTCTTCCTGGTGTCTTTATCTACAGAGCAACACTTGGAATGGCAGCAGTGCTGGTAAAATCTGTAAATAAACCTCAGGAGAGGTTGAGCAGCTCTGGGATTTGTTCAGAGGCAGGGCTTGGAACATGGAGGGGAGAATCTGAAAACTTGAGGAAGTGGCTGGTGAGGAAGAGCAGGGCTGCTGGCTCCTAATATGGCTGCAGCTCTGGGGTTGGGAATGGAAACTCCCCTTGAAGTGTAAACCTTGGAAAGGTCATGGCTCCGAGACTGAGCTTTTACCATTAGCCTGCAGCAACAGCCAGACGACTGCAGGAAAAAAAAAGAAAGAAAATCGTCCCATATCTACTCCATGTGTTTCCTTCGTCTCCTGTGTTAAATGGATTTAGTCTGGGCTTTATGTGGACCATAGGATATATGTTGCGATGGCACAACAGCTCTTGGTGTCTACTCAAAAGCTACATTTCCTTGGTTTTTTGTTGTTGCTTTAAATTGCACTTGCGTATCTCTGGTTATTCCAGCTTTCACCATCTTCCAGATTTTTCTGTGTAGAAAAAAACAAGGGCATGTGGAAGAACCATCCTGATAATGCTCATAGTTTTTACTGTGCTTCTTAATTATTTATCTCCATTGCTTCATTTTTATATTTACAGCTCAAGTTCTACCAGCCTTGGCTTCTACATGGTCTGTTTTCAGATCCCAGAGTTTGGCTTGACTCTATCAGATGAAAGCTGTCCAGTGAAAGGGGAGGGAGGGAATATTAACTTTTATTACTTAGGCTTCTGCAAATTACTGCTTCAAAAAGCCCCTGCAGTTATGCCAGTGTGACATTGCAGATTTCAAACAGCAAATATCAGGAAAATTTGACCCAGTGTGTGTTGCCTTTTGGCTTGTTACTGACGTTCTTCCTTCTAAATCCTCTAGCTAAATGTTGTGAAGAACAGACACCAGCGCTGAGATGTGACTGGGTTATTGCTTAATAAGGAATTATACATGTGTAACTGAAATTCATTAGTCTGCGGTTGGCTGGATCAGCCACAACACTCAGATGCTGGCTTCTAATCAGCCTTGCAAGCTCCATGATGCTGTAGTGACCTGTGGTGCACTCGGGGCTAATGCATACTGCCTGCTTTCAAATCTCCTTGTTTGTGGATGTGAGAATGAAACCCCCAAATGTGCTTTGTTTGACCCTGGTAGTACAGTCTTCCCACTCATCTTCCCAAAGTCTTAATTCATCCTGCATGTTGAATCTCAGTCACCAGCTGGGCAAAGTGTTATATTGAAGGCAACATGGATGAGCTAACAGAGAATAGTAGTTCTCTGATTCTTGGACATACTGCTAAACTAAATATACTTCTTCTTTCTCAGGACCCCTACACTATGTCATTCCCATCTTATATAGCCCATTGTTTGTCTTTGACATGCTAAATATCTTGAGATGCTGTGGTTCCAGAGAGCCTCATCTCCAACTTGCAGCCTGCAGGTTGTCTTTCCTGCAGTGAGATGTTCTACTTCTGTCCTGCTTGATCTGCAGAGATGAGGACAGGACAAGGACAAATTCACAGTGGCTGTTGGAGTGGTGGTGCATCGGCTGCGGACTTTTGTGATGGTGGCTCAGGCTACTTCCACAGACAGCTTCTGCAGAAGATGCATCCTAATTTGCAACATCTATCCTATTTAGTTTGAACCTGATCACATGTCCTCAAATGACTCTCTTGCCTTTCCTATCACAGCTCGGAGATTTGAGGTCTGGAAAGCCGCTGCAGGGCAGTGTGATAGCTGTTTGCTTTCCACACCTTGGCTCTTTTTCCTGCAAAGATGTATCTCTGTATGTATGCTAGACAATACCACGATATTCCCATTTCCCTCTCCCAACTCTCAAGTGAGACAGAAACCACAGAATGGTGGAGGGAGGTGAATAGCAGGATGGCTTTTTTCTGCTAAACCTTTATTGAAAATCCCAGGCAAGTTAATAAGCTTTCCTCCCTGCTCTGCAAATGCAGGGTCTATTTTCCCAAAGACTTCATGCTTACTGTGCTTGCTGCAGCAAAGCTAGTCAGTACTAAGTGTTTCTAGCACTGTTCTACATGTGTTTTGCAGTCCTCTGTTTCAACAAGATGGGGCCAGACTTTTTAGCAGGGCTTGTTGCAGTAGGACAAGAGATGTTTAATGGTTTTAAACTAAAAGAGGGCAGATTAAGACTAGATATAAGGAAGAAATTTTTCACAATGAGGGTAGTGAAACACTGGCATAGGTTGCCCAGAGAGGTGGTAGATGCCTCATCCCTGGAAACGTTCAAGGTCAGGTTGGACTGGGCTCTGAGCAATCTGGTCTAGTCAAAGATGTCTGCGCTTGTTGCAGGGGAGTTGGACCAGATAACCTTTAAAGGTCTCTTTCGACCCAAACTATTCTATGACAACACACATTGGTGTTTCTTTTACATACATGACAGATTTGAAAGACTTCTTACAAACTGGCTATTGGTGTTGACTGAAGGGACTTGGGTTGGTGAAGATTGAGTTTTCTGAATGAATGTCCTGATTTTCAGAGATATTTAGATGTGTGAAGATGAAAGGGAATGTAATCATAACAGAAGCCTCTTGGCATGTTAAAAGCTTAACTCATATAGTTAAAAGGTAGTTCTGACCTTCATATACAAAGGGGCTTTGAAAAATCCTGAGTGCTAGCTGCGTGTTGAGACATAAAAACACCTTTTAAATTTAAGTCAAGATGTCTAATGTGAATCTAAGAATATTACTTTGTTTCTCAAGCATATTTGTGTTCTCAATTTGAGACTGATTTAATAGTACCAATTAAGCTCACTTTTGTGTACACACATGGCTTACAAATGAATACCCCAGTATTTCCAAGCATATTCATATTCAGCAGCATCAGTTAGGACCATCAAACTGTAAAGTGCCCAATTCACAGTAAATTCAGTGTTAAAGGGCTAAGTATGTATGTGAGGTAACACAATCATAGGAAGAGATGAGAAGTGGGGGTAGTTGGAAAACAGGAGAGCATTGGTGACAGCTTCTGCACATTTTCTTCTATATGTTTTGTTGAAATTCCACTTGCATGTGAGCTTTTCCGGCAGCTCTGACTCTGACCACCATCCTTTGGGATTTAGGTAATAGCAATCTATAGAAACTGCCTAACCTGCGTGCATAGCAAGGGAAATGATGCTCGCCTACCTGGGAAGCACATGGAGATTGATAAATGGAGAGTGCTGCATGCAAGAAGATTAACTGACATCAATATCTTTTTCCACTTACTCCCTATTGCAAATATGGATGTAACACTGTGTGCTGTCAGTGCTGCAGCTGATGTGTAAACAGCTACTCACACGTCCAAACCATGGCCTTACTATTTACGGGCAGACTGTAGCTGGACACTCACCAACAGGCAGAGCTGAGTAGGGCTGTAGGGTTATGTTATGATGTTGTTGCTGGTTGACAACTGCCCAAGTTGCATCTTGTCACGCAGCGCAGGGAGAATAACTCCCATAGCTATGCTTGCATGACACTGCTTCTTGCTCTGGCGTATTCAAAGAATCTCTGCAAGCCAGCTTTCTTCCCTAGAGGTTTTAAGCTTTAAGTTCCCTTTGGATGGACTTCATGGCTATGCTTCATCTGAATAGGACCAGAGGGGAAAGCGAAGTGCCATACAAACTCGAACTGATGGATCTATTTTAGAGCCTTGTAATATGGAAAGAGTATCATTAGATTAAAAAGAACAAACACGGTTTTTAATTTTGTGTTCAATATCAGTCATTCCTCCTTTTATCCTGCATCATCTGACTTTTGCTTAAAGACAAGGCTGCCACACAAGTCAGCCTTGTTTCTTGGTAGAGATCAAGGAAGATGGTGCTTTCTCAGTCCTTTAGCTTCATATTTCACGTTCTTCTCTAGTCTCCTAAATTGCACATATCTTTGAAATTAGTTTTCCTGAAAGGTGTTTATTTCTCTAGTTAAAAAGCCCAACCAAACAAAAATCCCAAACAAAAAACCCCCTCAAAATCCGAAGCAGTGAAATTGCAGGAATAGCTGAAACAAACTCAAATTTCCCATCCATTGCAGCAGCCTAGCTACACGCAGTAAAGGCTGCTATTTCAAACACTGCTTTACAGCTCAAGAGCACCTTTCATTACAAAGTGCTTTTTAAAGATGAGGTACCCTGAGATTACTGCTGCCTTAGAGATGGTTTGTACTAACCAGTAGTCAGGGAGAACTACAGCTCTTAGCCTTGATTACTTTGAAACCAGCCTCCCTTTTGTGCTCTCAAATAGCTCTGGGCACGAGAGATGACGTGTTAGATACCTCACTACCTGGACCGTCAGCAACACAAGCTGCCCTTGGATATATCGCTGCCAGCAATTGATAGTACCCATAAAATAAAAATCTTGCAGTTGTTTGCAGGCAATGTAGTGTGAGTGCTCATTTTCTGGCACCATAAAGTCCTGGGTACCCCTGAGCTCTACCTTCTCTTTTATAGTTCATCATCAGAGACTTCCCAATGCCAAAGCACCTCCAATTCCATTTCTCTTAATGAGGATGGAAGTCACAGTTGCTCTGCTGAAATTTGAGCCTAGGGTTCCTGCATATGTCACCAAGTGGTGCCAGTTGGCTTCATCATGCAGTACACAGCGTTTCACCAGGTACGTGGATTGTGTCCCTTTCCCTGCCCTTGCTCTGGGCATACACAGCGTTCGGAAAAGTTCAAGGCAGAACGATCCAGAAGCAGGCAGAATGGGGCTGGGTCTCTCCCCCTGCACTGAGCACCTACCTCGCCATGAGCAAAATGTGCATGTCAATCCCTGGGCTCTCCAGAGCAAGAGCTGCTGGGCATGGTGAACTGTTAAGCCATGAATAAATTGACAACTAAGGAGTGAGTCAACAGACTGTTGTGCTCTTTCTCACTAGTAACTGAATCGGGATTGGAAGACATCTGCCTGGGGAAAGGAGAGGGATTTAACCCCGTTCACTGACATGCTGTAGTTGTCTACAAGATGTTTTGTAGGATTGTGCTGGTACTTGTTAGCAGATGTGGCCTCGATGAGTATCCTCACTGCTCCTCTGAATCAGTTAAGGGTAACATGATTGTGTCCCTTGGGTGGGAGAGCTGGATTCTCACACTGTCAGCCTGACACTGCCTGGGTGATGAATCTGTTAAGAATCCTGTCTGATTGTGATCCTTCCAGCCCCTTCATCTTTATGTGAATGACAAGCTGTCACAGTCTGCCTCAGCCATATTGGTGACATCTGACCCTAGAGAGGGACTTGGCAGGAATGGAAATGTCTTCTGAGGTACAGCTTCTGCCTGAGGAAACGGGGCCAGCTCTGCACCATGCTGTAAGAAATGCCGGCACGTTTTTTTGGCAAGGATTTAAGTATAAATCATGTACCTTGTTCTTTTTTGTTACTACTTTGAAGCTAATTTAATTTAGAGCTATAAAGAATAGGTTGAATTTTTAGGATACAGCTGCCTCTCCTGTGCCTCTTGTATACAACAGAAAGTGGGATACTTGTAAGGATGCCTGGAGGATAACTCTGGAGTGACTCTTCTTTCTGGGAGGCAGAGGTGAAAGAGGCTGGAAGGCTATACACTTTCACTGATTTTTAACCGGGCAGGCAGAGATGTTTGGAAGATGCTACAGAGACAGCTTTGAGCTGAACCTGGGACCTGAGAAATGCTTATTGTATTGAGAGCAAGAGAGAACATCGCAGTGGGGCTTCTGCATCACAACTCTAACTTGTGTACAAGGAGCAGCATATCTTTTGGAGAACACATTGACTTCAGCTTACCAAAATGCTATACAGGAGAAAATTTGCTCCTGGATCTGCTGTAGGGCTAAAAAGCAGAGAATCATTGCTCCTTTTGCTGTTAAGTTTTGCTGGCTATTAACATTTAACTTTGGCACCTCTATGTGCTTTTTTGCTTCACAACCTGCCTCTTAGAGTTAATAGCCATATAAATCTTTAAAGATGGGGAAGAAATACTGTTCAGTATGCATTTAATTTTTGTACTTTTTTTCTTACTAATTCAGGAAAATGAATTGCATCACAGAGAATAGGTTCCATTGAAGATGTATATTTGTATTAAAGACAGTGTGTGCTTTTCCAGGGGGAAAAAAAAAAAAATCTGGTCACTGGAATTAAAGTAACCATTAGAAAAAGAGTGTGTGACTCTTACTTCCTTCAGCATTACACCTAATTACATCTGTGCACAACAGCTGGATCTCCAAACTCCACCTGTTGGCAGTGTGTGGGATATTGCAGACTGAGCAGGCTTTGCCTTTAATGTAAGTTTTCACGCCTAGCTAACAAGTTGGAATTAAAGTGGACATGATGATGGGTGTCTTTGCATAAGTCTTACACCAGCAGGGCTATGAAAATGCCAGCAGCATAAGCAGCTTTTGCCCACCCATATTTCCAAGACTTGTGAAGCTGCTGGTTTTAAGCCTTTAAAACAAAACAAATCACTGTGCAAGTGCCTGCATATTTAAGATCTGTATTTCTGGGCCACAAGGGAAATGACTATTCAAGGCATCTGTCTCTGAGATCTACCTTCTGGTAGGATTTATAATGCACCTATTGCTGTGGTGCCTACATGTTGTTTCTAAATGTGTCTCAGTTTTCAAATGTGAAATTGTCTTTTGAGTGAGTTGCTCTGTGACTGTATAAACTCCAGTAGTTAAGTATGAGTCCCAGGGGTTGGAGGCAAAATGCAGCCAGACCATATGTATGCTGAAGGGCACTTAATTCCTCCCAGAGACAGGGGCTATGGAGGCTTAGGGGCTTTTTAAGCCTGTAAGCTGTAATATGCTGAGCCCTCAGGGTTTCCATTGTGCTAGATGCTGTACAAATACCTATTGGATGGTCCCTGCCCCACACTGCTTGCGATATAAATAAACATGACAGCAACAAGTGAGTATACTGTGAAATAGCAGGGTGAAGGGCAAAAGGAGGGAGCATGGGCTGCAGCAATGCGGGTTGCCAGGCAGAACCTTTTCTTATGTTTGTATAAAAACAGTGCTTTATGTCTTTATTATCCAGGTGTGATTACCTTCAGGAGTTAGATTGGGCATGAGGTTGAAGAGGTATTTAATGAAGCGCCAAGTCATTAGGTTTCATTCAATAATTTGAAGAGGATGTTTCACGTTTAAGCATGTAAAAGGTACAATCTCACAGCAGAAGGAAGGCTGGTTAAGTTAGTTGGGGGCTGATTTGCAGAGCCCTTTTGAGTAATTTCTTTGTTCAGTCTTTGGCTTCTCTGCTGTTCCCTGTCCATAGTTCCAAGCTACTCCTGAACAGGTGGGCACCTACATCGCTGTGTCCTGTGAGTCTTAAAATCCTTTCATGTAGTTCACCATGAATCTCTTCTGTAGTGAGGTTTTTAATTTTCAGAAGTATTTTTTTTCTTAATGCTGGCGTGGAACAGAAATAAGTTATCTATTTAAGAGACTGAAACAGGGGCACAGCATTGTCCATCGTACTACCCAGTGCTACAACCTGTGAGCTGAGATCAGAGCAAAGAAAACCAAAGAGATCCTGGATTTCAGTCTCCTCTGTCTGCAGTGACTTCTAGCTAACACTGTCCTGGTAGCTCAGATCTGAAAGGGTGACCTAGGTGTAAGACTTCTTTGTCTATGCTTTTTAGCAGCCCAGTTTTACTGGCTAATCTAATTGTGCTTTGGCTTGGGAAGCAGAGTTTTTCTTTGTTGTTGCTCCTGATTCCCAAGTGTGGGATCTGGAAGTTGCATTTCTCTATCTGTCTGCTAGCTGTACTCCTGCCCTGATATCCAAGCTGCTGACTTGGAAGCACTTCAAAGATTTCCATTCTTCAGAGTGGCTTTCTCAACTGCTACTACAGGGAGTTTTTAGTGTTTTCTGATTATGGAGCAACATTTATTATTATGTCTTTTAAGATAAGACTTTATTTATAAATTTTTTTGAAATATATAAATGAGTCTCTTTTGAGATACACTGGGATTGACAAAGCAGCTAAGATTTTACTAACGTATTATCACAAGGAACAGAAAATCAGAGGAAGGCATCTGGACAGATTTGGCAGGTTTTTTAATGATTTATCTTCCCCACCCCCATTCCTTCTTGAGACAAATGTGGACTTCTGCACTGGGCATGATATCAAATTCTCTGGTCTAGCGTATGGCTCCTCAAATCATCTTTCTTGTGCTCTTAAACTTTTCCTCCTGTTCCCATCTTTCCCCCCTTCCCTGTCCTTGCTCTCATGCACAATTTATTATCTTATTTCTCTCTGTCTTCCTGTCCCATGCTGATTTAAAGTCCAAACTTAAACCAAATGCAGGTAGATAACTCTTTACACAATGTAGGTGTGAATTCCTTCCCAGGATGATTGTGGATTCTAAGAGTTCGCATAAGCTCAAAAGTGCCCAGGCAAAATCAACTAAGAGCTAAAAAGTTTCCCAAAGGCACCATTGCTAGCTTGTGAAATTGCTGGAGTACAACTTTGTTCTGGAAGTTCTAGCACTGTGGTTTTGCTGTGGTCTTATACGTTTCCCTTGGCCGCTGTTGGCTGCAGGTTACTAGACTGTTTGGACTTTCAACTTAAGCTTGTCCACCTGCTATTTTCTGGCCTTGCTAATTAACTTTGTGCTCAGAATACCTATTTCTCATTATAATTTCCATTTAATCTATGATTAAAATGTAGGGATATAGGACTACAGTCGTTCCTGGGTCACTTTTTTCAGACCCTTTCCTCATTGGCAACAGAGTCTAACAGTCCCATTATAAGCAATTCAGGCTCCCTTTTCAAAGTCGTTAGGTTGTTTGTTCCATTGCTGCCAAGAGGATGTTTCAGAGCTTCATTTTCCAGTGTTTAAGAACCATCCTTTAATTTCCAGTTGGAATTTATTCATGGCCATTTTATATCCATTTGTTCTTGTGCCAACTTTGTTCTTTAGCTTAAGTAGCTCTCTGCCTTCCTCAGTGTTTACTTCTCCCCCACCCAGCATGTCTATGGAGAACAATCAAGTTGCCTCTTAACTGTCATTTTGCTAAGGTGACAAAACCGTGATCTTTAAGACTCCTTGTGAGATACATCTGCTACCATAATGATTTCCTTAGCGCTTTTCTGCACAGTTCTTTGAGTACTGCACATAGCTGTTCAGGTGAAGCCTTGTATGAAAACACTAATGCTTTCCCTTCTCCACTGCCAGTGACTTGAGACCTGATGTGTCTTTTTCATGGTTGTTACCCTGCTGGGCCATGCTTGCCCTTATCCTCTCCTGGGCTCATATACCCAGGGTGTCCTTCTCATTTTCAAATTATGAGCCCCTGATCGTAACAGCAATTCTTATTAAACCCTAAATGTGTAACCTTGCACTTTGACTGTCACATTTCTATTGCTTCAGGACTCAAGAACATCCTGTTATTCCTGAAAGATATTCTGAACTCCCTGCTATTGGCTACAGCTCTTGACTTCACATGGTCAGCAGATTTTCTTAGTATACTCTGACTTTTTGAGCCAAGGTCATTAATGAAAAGATTAAATAAGATCAGTCTGAAAACATCCTTGAGGAATTCCACACATAACTTCCCTCCAGACTAATAATTTCCCCCCCCCCTTTTTTTTTGGCCCAATTCCTGCCATTGCCTCTTTAACCAGTTCCTTACTTGTGTTGCAATTCTTACACTAATCCCCATGTTCTCTAGCTTGGTTAAGAATTTCCAGTGTAGCACCATATCAAACGCTTTATTGAAGTACAGACAAATTAGATCTACTACATTTCCTTTGTCTAGAAAAATCAGTTATCTTGGCAAAGAAAGATATCAAGCTAGGCTGGCTTGATCTACTGTTGGTAAGTCCATTTTATCCTTTAAACCCATTTCATCTGTTTTGCAGTTCTCCCTTGTGTCTTTAATTATTTTTCCTTTCAAAATTTTTTCTAAAGCAATACAAACTATTGAGGTTAGTCTACTGGGTCTGCACCTACTTATGACTAACTGTAGAGTGCATGCTGTAGGACATACAGAACACTGCGCGTTGCCTATGCGAAAACCCTCGTGATGAATTGCAGCACTTGAAGAGATGAAATGTACAAATAAAGTTTGGTTCCACTTTATTTTATGCAGTACTATGTACGGCATGGGCTGAGACGAGGATGTATCTAGGCTATTAGCCTGGGATGTGGGAGATCTAGCCAGCTACAGCTGCCGGTCTGTAATGTTGCTTCAGAAGTAGGTGGTGATTATGAAAACTTCTGATTCTGCTGAGTGGTGATGCTGGGATATGGGTGATACCACCTTTAATTTAATTTTTTTTCAGGACATGTCTGAATTTTTTCCATCCCACAGTACCATCTGGGTGGATTTACTTACATCTTTATGATAGTCTTGGGTTTCCCAGCTTTACAAGCAGTTGCAAACTTGTTCTACCAGGTCACATCAAAAGCACAAATAGCCCTTAGCCCTCGACTCAGAGCAGACCAGCTCTCTCCAAGCCTGGAGAGGAGAAGTGATCAGGGCTGGTTAAGGCTGTTGAAGGATCAGCTATGGTATATGACCAGGAAGAATTCAGGTCTTCTGGCGCAAGTGTGATGAGGAATTAGAGAGAATGGGGACTCAAAGATAGTATGAATAGGAGATTATACTATCTGAGAACATGGTTTGGGAGGTCTGAGGATGAATGAAGTTGCCTGTATACAATGTGGTTCACAGACCCCAAAAAAGTATTGAAGAACCCAGATTTGCTGATTGTTTTGTTGATGAATGGTTTGCTGGCAGTGTTGACATTATGATAGTGGCGTAGCACTACTGAAACTTAGCAGTGCTCATAAGCACCCCCAAAATAAACTAGATGCTTACAGGAAGTCCTTAGATGTCTTCTGCTTGGAGACAGAAACACTCTGGTCCTTCCTTTGTTGCTCTGCTGTTCTGGCACGTGATTGAGACATCACCTTAAGCCTACAAACATAGATGTGTACTGTAGTCTCCTTTACAAGATACATATTTGAGTGTAAGCTTTGGGAGATGCTCTGGATGGAATTTTAACTTGCCTAGAAATGTTTACTTTGCCCCAGACTTTACACTTGGGGAAAGACTGAGTGATCAGTGGCTGTAGCATATCCCTTTTTCTGAGCATGCTGAATAGCTTGTGGATGACAGTATTCCTCCCACCAGCTGAACGATTGCTGTTTAGGTGCAGTTAAAGAAGCAATGAGAGCATGATTGGTGGGATTTCTGGCTACTGATTTCCTGTTCTGTTTGTATTTGTATGTTTCTTCTGCAGTTTGTAATGCTGTTGAACTCTGACAGAGTTCAATTATGAATGAATGGCATTAGATAGGGATGTCAACCCAGCATCACCAAGAAAAAGCTCTTGACACTTTCTCAGTCTCAGCTGCTGTTAGGACACACAATGAAGAGCAGCTTGATGACAAAAATATGTATTTTTTGCTGCAGGATGATAATTGGCTCAGTATGGAAGTTAATAAGTTTTTATTTGGGGATTAGTTTGTAAAGAGATTACGTTTTAAGGAATCCTTGAGCATGGAAGCTTTTGTAGCTGTATTTATTCAATCAACTGTAGGCACTTGAAACTTCACAGCAGTAAGCCAGGTTAGAACATGGATCTTCTTGTTCCAGCAGAACGTGACCAAAAAAAATCTCCTGTGGGGCTAGTGGGATGGAGATTATATCACACGAAGAAACTTTTCTCCAGATGGTGGGGAGCAAGGATGCCTCTGTTCAGCTTTTCAAGCTGCAAATGTTAGTGACCAGCTGCCATTCAAACCAGCGCTATGCTGACTCGACAGGTTGAGTTGCTTACCTGCACATTGTAATGATGTAGAAGGTCAACAGAAATCTCTCTGTATCTCTCCCCTCTAGCTACTTACAGTCTAAACTCCATGGGGCAAGCAGTCTTACCACAGAGCTTTAGCATCTTTCTTACAAGTTCTGATCTGAGTGGGGACCCTTACATGCCACTGCAAAGCAAGACATTGTCATAACAGAAATTAAATTTTCTTTTCAGTTGAAGCTGGTGGGAGGGAGGATGGGGGTGAAGCTTGTTTTAAGAAAAGGGAGAAAGGAGTGGAATTTGTCTGGAAATACTGACATGGATGTCCATGTCCATTCAGCTTGATGCAGAAGTTATCATCTACTGATGTAGATAGAAGCACTGGTGTCTGGAGTGGGCATGTGCTGAGTGTCTGATATAAAGAAACAGCTCTGGGGCAGCAGTTCAAAGACTTGCTTCATTACTTTGGATATGTGGGTGTTGCTTTAAATTTAATGGTCACTACAAATCAGTGTAACACTAAAGCTAGAGGGCTAATGGTCTTTTAGAATACCTGAGTCAGCTACAGTGACTGGATCCTCTGCTGGTGTAAAACATTGCAGTTCTGTCAAAGTCCACCATAAGCTGTCAACTTAGACCAGCCGGGAAACCTGGCCCAGAAGACTGAAGATGAAGGTTACAAAAATTATCGAAGAAATTGACGTTATTTCTCCATTTCTCTTTTTTCCCCAGGGCAGCCATTGAGGCTCTGGCAGCTTTGCTGAAATCAAGTAAGCTTTTTTCTCTTCATATTCTTTCTGATTTTCCCTTCTGTGCTGTGCTGCTGGTCAGAATGATCCTGTTGAACCTTATTCTCCCTTGGTATCCCCTCCTCTCTCAGTCCCAAAGAGCACCTCTTAGAAAAGAGAGGCGGTAATGCAGTAGTTTCCCATATGTCTAGCTATGATTCTTGGAGCCCCATGGCTCTGTGGACACACAGCTCTACAAGAGATGGTGCTCTAGATCCCAGGGAGCAAGCTGTTGAGGGAGCCAAACTAGACCCTTATTTTGAGTATTTGGGGAATAGTCCTGGGGCTTAGTACAGTGGAAGAAGTGGGGAACCTCTCCAGCCAGCAACCAATGCTTATTGCTCTGTTCCAGTGCCGCTGGAGAGTGGGGCCAGGACCTGTCTGTCCTGTGGTACTGTTGTACTATGTGCTTACCTGGTAGCACTGATGCTATTGGTAAAGGCTTGGAAAACCTCTGTACTCCAAAACAAAAGACCTTATTCTTCATTCAAGCTTTTCATGTCTGATAATGTGGAGACGGGGTGAGACCTAGTGATTGCTATGGTATAACCCTGCTGTGGCAAGTTGTGCTTAACGTTTGCGCCAGCTGGTTGGGGGTGTTGAAGACCTTAATGTGGACTCTCAATCACAAAATGTTGGTGTGACTGCTCCTGAAATGAGCGTGCTACCCTTTTTTTTTGCCTTTATCCCATCCGAAAATGCTCAGTTTTTTTATTACCAGAATTTAATAAAGCTTTGATTAAGAAAGAGCACTCTACTATTGCAGACAATCTACTCTACAATAAATCACAATAGTGTATTGTCCATCTCTCTCTCCCTCCTTTCTCCCCCCCCGCCCTCCACTCTCCCTTCTCCTTTTCATAGCATTAGGAATAAATGCATTTGTGAAAAATTGTAGCCCTGGAAGCAGTGCTTAAATGAGTATGCTGCAATGGGAATCGTGTCTGAGTTGCATCAGCTCAAGTGATGAATTCTGAAATAATGCCTCAGTATTAACCTTGCTGCCTAGATTTAAAGGTCACATTATTGCAACAAGGAAAGACCTTCTGGTTTAGGCACTAAATCTTAATAAGGGGTTTGTAGGACTATGCCACAGTTGCTTGCAATACAAAAGCAAAATTAGCCTTCAGAGTAGAAAGCAATTTACAGAGAAGGCTAGAAAAAGTGGAGCAGGAGCTGAAAGCTCATCAGGCAGCTCGCGCTTTTCTCCTGCACTCCTGTTTTATGGTAAGTACTAGGAACGGGAAGTGAAATTCTGTTGTCCCAAGATATTTATAGGGTAAATTTTCTACCTGGAGGCTTGCCTTGGGTCTAGAGATGAGAACAGTGTACAGAAGTGGAGGACTAATTACCAAGGGAAACGGTGAAATGTAGTTTCCTGGGGAGTTGTAAACACTTGTTGTAAAAGTTGGGGGAGAAGCTGAAGATCATCTAGGGAATCTAAAAGGATTGGATTCAACTCCAAATTCTGCCAGCCCTCTTCCTCCTGGAGTGAGGTAAGTTTTTTTGTTTGTTTGTTTTTAAAGCCATTTACTCTTAGAAATTTTCTGTATGACTCTTCTCAGCCAATTTAGGTTGTGAAGGCATCTTTGTTGGTGTTTCATGCTTTTTGTGCTTTAGGAAGTACCTAGAGGGTTTCCAGTACTGGAAGAACACACCAATCGTTCTGGTTGGTTGTTTCAGAAGTTACAAAAAACGAATTCCAATGAGAATTTAGTCTGAGCAAAGCAGCCCATATTCTGTCACACTGGTTGATCACTGTGATCTACAGATAAAGGTTCTCGTAGTCACTTGTACTGTTGACCACTGCAAAAAGCATTGCTTGGGAAGAAACATTTCTTCATTTGGAGACAGCCTTCCCAGTCTGCGGTTGCGTGTCCTTTTCTCCTTTATCATTCACAACCGAACAACTTTGTTGGAGCAACACCTGCTACTGTTTACATGGAAAAGTGACTTTAGGAAAACACATGGTCTATTTTCAGCTGATGCTCTTTTGAGGCACTGGAACTGCGACTTGGGAAATGGTGCCAATACTGTGCAATCAAATAGAGTACCATAGCCCACAAGTCAACTTGAACTCTGTTTTCTAATGTCTTCTGCAGTCTGATATAGAGCGGTCAAGAATGTTTTTAGTTTTCTCCTTGTCCTGTGGCTCAGGACATGAGAAGCTCCAGGCTTCTGGAGTAGACTGTGCTCTGGTAGCTGCATACAAATGAACAGGCAGTGCCTTTTGGGAGGTGTGGGTTAGGAGATGTGAAAAACAACTCTGCTTCTTCCAGAGGTAAACTTACCACAGGTGGAAAAGAACTGAATTCTTTTTCATGATTGCATCAGGACAGCTTTGTTTGTCACAGTTTACTTATTTATGCCCATGACCTTCGTGCTTTTGAATGGTGCAGGGGTTTTTACAAAGTTAAAAATAAAATCTGGTGAATGCTACAGCACTTGAAAGTTGCTTATGAAGACAAGGGGTGAAACTGTACACAGCAAAGCACACAGAAGCCCTTTAGAATGTTTTAGATGGGTTACAAACTAAATGGGGGGCAGGAATCCTGGAATGTGCTACAGTACTGAATTGCTGGATGGATTATTGTGAACTTTGGAGACTTGCAGTAACCTATGTGCTGGGAGATGGTGGTAAGATTCAATTTTGCTGGGGATGAAGGCTATAAAAGAGACAGGATAAGAACACACCCATTCTTGAGGGTCTCCCTGTAGGGCTGACATATGCTTAAGTGCTTCAGCCCAAAGTAATCACAAAGGTTACAGTTATACATGGAGTTATGCTGGAGGGAAGGTGTCCCTCTTGCTTTTGGCAGTGAGCTGCAGCAGGAAAACAGACAGTAGTTTTGAAGGGAGCAGGCAGATGGCAGTGTGTCTCCCTCGTGGATTTGGAAACCTCGTCAGCTCCTCAGGCTTTCCTAAGCTCTACTTAAGACATTGTCCACCTCCAAAGCCAAGGGCTAGCCAGAAAATTTTTGGCCTCTGTCTCTTTCCTAACAGAAGCTGATGCTAAATGCTCACTTAACAGGTGCATCTGGAAAAAAAGGCATCAGTGTAAAAAAAAAAAAATTATTGCTCCAGCTGTACCTGGGAAATTGTTGCTGGTGCATTTCAGAGGGGAAAATATAAGTTTGTCAAAGAAATAAGTGATGGGACACTACAAACTTGTGCTTCACTCACATCAGGGAAGAAGTATTTGGAAACCCAGTGCAAGACGAGTGACCTTGGCTGTCCCGTTCCCATGTGCATAATGGAAATCAGTGATAGTCATAGAGATGGTGAATAATGGAGGAATAGACGTTTAGGTCCCTTCTAACAACAGTGCCACATCTTTCTAACAGTGGAAGCTTGGGTTCCTGGTATGGAGAAAATGTTTCGTCGCTGACCATCATCTGGTTTCTCACTCCTGACTTATCTCTTTAAAAGCATCCCGGAGTACTTTACCAATCCTTGCATGCTACTCTCCCAGTTGCTCTTCTCCACCTGCCATGCCCACGTGCATACAGAAAGCAGCTTGCAGCAAGTTCTTCCCCCATTGCCTTACTGTTTTTATTTATATCTGTTGTCTCACCACCATGCTGTTAACTCCCTCTGACAGAACCACATTATTATACAGGCAGAATCAATGTTGCTTGGTAAATATCTATAATGGTGCTGAAGTGCCATGAGAGCATCAGGAGTTTTTTACTCTTCGCTTGGGTGTTAGCCAAGCTTTCCAGTGTGACACCTGTCCATACTTCTTTCTTCAATTTCTAGATGTTTACTACAGCCCAGGGGGGTAGATACCTATAGCTATAGACCAGCTGAGGTGGGATGAGGCACATCATCCTTCCCAGAGTCTCTTCTCTCCATCCCAGGGTACACTTGTTACTTCTTTCCAGCCTCCTTTGGCTTTGTTCTACTTCTCCTCTGTACATCTGTCTCCATATCTTGCTCCAGTTCTGTCTTAAGGCCTAAGGAGCTCATCACTAAGCCCTCTTTACCTGTGAGAGGTCCAGGTGTGGAGAGGGCATACCCCAGCTAGAGCCTGTTTGAGCAGCAGTAGAAGGCAAGGGCTGCCCTCCATGTTGCCCTTAGCCATGGGATCTATTGCTTATAGGGAATTCAGCCTCCCAAAATAAATTAGGCAAAGGATTCCCAGTTTTGAGGGAGTGAAAGAAAACTGGATACTTGATACGTAAGTGCAGTCAAGTGTATATCTGGGGGTTTGCAGGCTGAATGAAGGCAGTGTGGTGGCCCAAACAGGACACCGCCGCTGGGCACCTCCAGCCACACGATGGCGATGATGTTATAGGGATCCCCACTCCCACCGGTGCTTAATCCAATACTTATTTTTGGTGGATAATTTGTTTATCAGCAGGTTATTTTAATCTAATTTTGGTTGTATTTGTTATTCCTGACTATCTGTACTTCCCAGAATTAGCAGCTTGCATGTCTTTAAGGAAATTAGCTAGAGCTGATCTCAGAGGCATTTGCTCAGCGGATATTGAAGGAAAGGGCTACAGAAATGGGCAGGACCCTTGTTGCAGTGCTTGCCTAGTAAAATTGTAATAAGCAATTTAAAAAGACAGGTTGTGGTGAACCCCGATCATGCTTATTTCATCAAGACAATTCTGTGTGCTAACAGCGGTTATTGCCAATGGCCTTTCCCCTCTCTTTCTGTACCTTTTCCTTCTTCTTTTTGTCTTCTTTATCCTCTTGCTTTCTCTTTCCCCCTCAGCCTTTCATCTCTTATTTCCTGCTCTTTCCTCCTCATCTTCCATCAACTAACCCTTATTTAACCTTTCACCTGCTCTTTTTTTTCATCAAAGCATAAGGATTATGTCTTGTGGCTGGCAGGATAAAATAATCAGTGTCATTCTTTTTCTTTTATGCTGGCATCAAGGAGGGGCAAGAAACAAAAAACGATGTTCTAGCACATAATCAGATTATGATTTCTGACAGGCCTGCAGCCTCTATGTCTGAATTCATTATGCTTTCCAATGGATCTACTGACACAGGTCTTTGATCTTGTGTCAAAACAACCTCACGCTTTAACCACGTCAGTTCCTGTAGCCAACAGCACAATGTCTGATTTGCCTAATATTTTGCCACGTACCAATTTCTTACAATCAGTTTAAGACTTCCGTACCCACCTCTGGATGCAAACTCCGTTATCAGTCTGGTCTCAAAACTAATATCGTAGCTTGTAGGTTATTGTGATCAGAGCTGAATTTTGCAAATATTTTCTTTCATAATAATCTAAAACAAGTTCTATGTCTATCCTTTCTTTTGAATTTCCAAATGCAAATAGTCTTGATTCTATATTTTTAAATTTATCTCTTTGAGCGCCATTTTACGGGGGGAAAAAATATTTTTGAATGTCCTTTATATTCCCTTTCTCAAGACTGCTCTTCATTCATAGGCATATCCCAAACTGAAAGTAACTCAGTGCTCTAGAGAAAAAGGTCGGTTTCATTTCCTGGGGCATGGCAGCTTCCCCTGTTCTGCTCCTCAGGGTGAGTACAATGGAACTAAAGTATCGAGGAGCTGCATTATTCTCTGACATCCTTAATAGTGATTGTTTACTGCCTTTGTCTTGGCATGGGAGGTGTTTGTGCCTCCAGTGATGATCTGGCTTCAGAAAATTCAGTGGCTGAATTTAAGGAAATCTTCCAAATCCTAGCATCCTTATTTGAACTCTTTCAAACCACTTTGTTTGGAAAAATCAAGCTGGAAATTTTGTGCAAGAAGTATTTTTTGTGGATTGCCAGCTTTCTGTTGAATTACAACCAGAAGATGCTGTAAAACTGAAAAATAAATGCAAGAAAGGAAACTTTTTTGAAAATCCATTTCCTTCTGGGGTGAGTTCAAAAGATTCAGAAGGGCTTGGCTTGCTCTTTCTTAATTTTTACATATGAACAATATAACAAAGGCAAATTAGAAAAGAATCACCATGTCATGCTACAGTTGGTATGGCTGTCACTCAATTGGCCAACACCTGGAACTAAAACAAATATTTTGGAGTAGAAAGAATGAGTTGTTCTTGCACTGAAGCTAAGCTTGTGGCCGATTCCCGGTCTAGGAGCAAAACATGGTGGTTGTTGTTGCTAGCAAATCCTGCTTGTGTTCTCTATCTTTGTGCCAGTGTTATACATCTATCCTAAATGCTTAAACAAATGCCTGGACTCTGGAGTTTACAGGACACAATCACAGCACTCTTCTGACTTCCAACAAGAATTGAACTAATACCAGCTTCTTGCTGGAACTGTAGAGCCCACGGTCTGAATTCATCCCAGCACTTGATGGGTGACTAGGTTTCTCCAGGGGACAATCCATTTTGTTTCTATAAGGAACCTTCATACTTATCTCTAGCAAAAATGGCCTCTCAATGACTGAATACAATAGATGTTTTCTCTTGGCTTTAGGAGATATCTTGCCTCTTTTATTCCCAAGAGGCAATCACTAGAGCAGAGTGGGGAAGTTGGAGACTTTCTTATTCCTTTCACTCCTTTAGGGGCCATAGGGTTAATTTAGCAGAGCTTTCTTATCTCCAAACTGTAGCAATGTATGTTCTTAGCATAATGAATCAGCTGAGTAGCATCAACAAAGAGATTTAAGCAGATAGGCAGAAAGATAAATATCTCTTTGTTCTGCCTGGTAAGCAGTGCACTGCTCATCATATTTCAGCTTGACTGTAATTCAGTTTTGTGATTAAACATGCTGTGTGTTTTCCAGCGATCCCTGTGTTCCTGGTAAACGCTTCAAAGTGGCCTGGAATGTGAGGAGGGCTTCAGCAATGTCCACAGAAACACTGGCAGTCATAAGACTTTTATCTACTGGACTGAAACCTTGGCTTTAGAGTCTGTCCTTGTCCCCAGCACAAAATCAGAATTCTGTCAAAACTGGGGATTTCTTTGTAGTGTGTTTCCCTTGCTAATTTAGATGCATCTTTTAATCATTTGATGCTTCCGCATGATGGCTGTGCATCCGTGCAAAAAGTTGCTGGATAACTGCACAGATTATTCAGGCCAGATACTCTGTGCTGCAGTGCTTAAACTTTCACTGGTTAGCAGCACTGCCCTGGAAGCCAGAAGTGGAGGGTCAGTTCCAGAAGTGTGTGAAACTAAGAATACATTCCCTTATCACCCATCCCAGCCTCTGCAGGCAGAATTGAAACTCTTGAAAAGAAAATAGTATGCCAGTGACAGGTTTGGGGAAGGTGAAGATGACAGTGCTCCCCTGTCAGAGATGCCAGAATAAGATTAGGAAGACAGACCAAGCATAAATCAAAATAGGAAGCACTTCTTCCTGGGCACTTCTGAAAGCTGTGTGGAAGGAGAACTTCCATTTCCACTGAACACTGGCTATATCCAGGGAGAAGGAAAAGGGACTAACAAAAAGAATAACAGCAAAAGGGTCAAAAGGCATAGGACATTTTACCACTTACCATACAGGTCATGCATGCTCACTCCAGGAGGGGGTGGTTCTTGCTGCCTACAAATCTGTGCAGTGCTGCTTGTACCTGTACGATTCATTTCCACCATATGTATTTGTGCCAAAATATAGATAGATACCCATGCAGGTGCATCCCTAGATGGAGAGACCAACAGACGGAGACAGGTGGAGAGGCCTTCTTTTTCCATTCTGCCTTCTGGAAATCTTGGCATCCTTCCTCCTTCATTTATTTGCCACTTTATTGACTACACAACTGAAAAAAATGGAAGAAAATAGGAAAAACACTGACAACACAAGAGCAGAGGACAATCAATTAAATCGGACAGGAGAAACAAAACGAATGCTTTTTTGCCCCTTCAGCAAGTAGTTCTCATTGCTTCTGATCAAAGTGCTGAGGGAACTACTGTTCTACTTCTTCCATCTCCTTGCAGAACAGGCTATCTCAGCTTCACTTTTCAAAGCAACCGTTTTGATCTTAAAGGTGATAAGTACTACAGAAAACACGAGGGGAAACAAATAGTGACGTTATTTTGGTCAGCTTCCTCCATGCTTTTCATCCAATGATAAAATTGAGGCACGGGACAGTTGTGTGTTCTGGTCCCTATGGAGCTGGGATCCCACTGTGGAAATCTGTCTTGAAAGACGTGAGGATTCTTTTTTCTTCTCTTTTTATTTTTTTTTAAATAATTTCCCCAAGCCGCTTTACCCATAGTGCTTTTCGATATTTCCCTTGTCCTATTGACATTGACACAGAAATCTTAGACTTCAAGCATTGAATGCTAGGGGCTATAAATCCTTAGGTCTAGTCCAATTTCATCTGCCTCTGAACATTTCAGGGAAGCTCTGACTCTGATCCAAATTTTCCCTCCCTTGCACTCCCTGACTCTCTTCTTCTGGTCATGTTTTATATAGTTATTGACTTTTACAGAGCTTCCTGAGTAATTCTTCAAGGAAGATTGACTGATTTAAGGGGTTAGTCATCCTGCACGTTGGTAAACATGACAGCTGGTTGAGGATTAACGGGAAATCATGAATAAAATCATTGGGATTGATAAGGGATTCTGAAGCAATTAAAGTTTTCTTGCAGAAAGTCAAATAGAAAAAAGAAACGTAGAGTGAAGGTCAAAGGAGAAGGATGACCTTCTACATGCTGACAATCCCTGAGCCCCAAAATACAAGATGTTCTGGCAGGGTTAGTGTGAGATGGTTAAAAACAAGGTGATAAAGTGCTACAGAGGGCTCGGTCTAAGGTGTAGGAGACTGGGCAGAGCTGTGTAGGACTGAAATAGCTGTGGGACCAGCAGGTCATTGTGGAGGCATGTCAACAGGATGGTGTGAAGATGCAGAGCAGAATTAAAATGAGTTGGAAAACTGGTCTGGTGGTGCTGTTTGCCTGCCCTGTGGTGCCAATGGTAGAGAAAATTGCAGGACGAGACCAGGTAGCAGAGCTACCCTCCAATCCCGGTTCCAGGTAAGGGTTTGCTAATGTACTGCAGAGAGCAGACTGAGAGGCCTTTGGGTGACTTCCTTCCCCTTTCCAGTACCTCAGTCTACTTCAATCACTAGGACTGAGGTTTGCTGATTACTAGCTGCTTCCTGCTTACTCTCTCCATGGCTTCCCTTGTTACCGATTTTCTTCACGCAACACCTTATGCCTTTCTGTTCTCTCTCTTAATCTCTATCTGCTTCTTCTGTCCAGTAAGTCCCCACTGATGATTTTAACATTCCAGGTGTGAGAAGGTTGGCTATTTTTTTAAATGAACTGGAAATGAATTGGAGCCTGCTAGCTCTGGAGAACCCCTACCAAGAGCCATCTGTTGTGATCTGCAAATGCTCGTTGGTATTCAGGGAGCTGAGCTCCAGTCTTACGTATGCTACCTGGCTCCTTGGTTGATTACTGAACTCCTGACAGCTTCTAATGTGTGTCACAGCAAAGAATGTCAGAACCAGTCAGGAAAATATGTTTAGGCAGCGTTGGTTTGAGGAGAGGGATTCTAGAGTCTGGTATGGCTTCAGGATCGCAATGGGTGAAGGGATGTGTTTTAGAATACTTAGCAGTATGTGTATTTTATCACAAGTTTTATAATCTTCTCTTTTTAGTCTGATATTGTGGAGCTACATGGTTAAGGAAATATTGCAGCTTTCCTCTTATGTTTTTATAAAGTTAATTTTTTAAACATACATTTTAAATACGTATCTCTTATTTTCTTGTTCATGTAGTAAAGCCTTTAAACATGACCTGAATATGGCCTTTAAAATCTCAGAACCAGAAAGCAACAGAAAAGAAGCCCAAACTGCTGTTGCTCATGTTATTCTGTTAATTTTAAATACTGTGGGTTTCTTGAGTAATTTGATTCACGGCTCTCATTTTACAGGTAAATGTGGGAATACATTTAGAATTTAAACATAATTTTGCTGACTGTGACAGGATTGTGCAACTACAAGGTTTCTGGATTTGTTGATCTCAGCAAGGTGTTCTCCTGGAACTGAAGTACAGCACTATGTAAAGATTACATGACCTGCTGTCAACTTAATGTTACTGTTCTTTAGCTTTTCTCTTTCCTCAGGAGCTTCTTTAGTTTCTGGAGCTCTCTTAGTGTTGTAATCCGAATTAAGTTTACTAGCATTTGGAAGGAGATATAGGCTCTGCCCTTTCCCCACACATGGTTTGGTTCATCTGGAGGGTTCTGGAGCAATCATTTCCACTTAGACAGGAAAGAGACTGCTTTTTTTTTTATGTACAATTCCAAGAGTCTAGCTCATGCCTACTAAATAACAACATTCTAAATTGTAAAAAGAAAAAAAATTAATTTTTTTTTTAACTGGTACCATCTGAGTTTGAGCACTGAGAAGCCATGTGGTTATCAAACAGTGTGAGTAGTGGAAAGAGTTTAATTCATGCTTTTCTCTTAATTTTCAGAGTCTAATAGCCGACGGGCAGTGAATGGAGGCTACCTGGAAGGATTGCTGAGACTCTATCAAGACTGGCATCACAATGATGTCTCCAACAACTACATTTATATTCGTAGGGGTCTCCTGCTCTGCCTAAAGCACATCACCAACATCCAGCTAGGCAGGGAGACTTTCCTTGGTTCCCGAGGTATGGAGATTCTCTTCACAAGTGTACAGGTAAATGCTGCTGTTGTGCTTAAGTGGGATGGATTGATAGTTTGTGCGGGGTTCTACCTCACAGTGCAGGAAATTCGATAGTTTTACCCTGCATGTATACAACACATAAATGAAAAGATTATGTTGTTAAAATAAAAAGCATTGACTTTTTCACAGTTAGTACTTCAGAAAAGCTGAAATGTTTGAATTTAAAACTAATTTTAATTCCTGCTGTTGTGCTTAAGTGGGATGGATTGATAGTTTGTGCGGGGTTCTACCTCACAGTGCAGGAAATTCGATAGTTTTACCCTGCATGTATACAACACATAAATGAAAAGATTATGTTGTTAAAATAAAAAGCATTGACTTTTTCACAGTTAGTACTTCAGAAAAGCTGAAATGTTTGAATTTAAAACTAATTTTAATTCCTGCTGAACTCCCTCCTCCTCCCTAGTGGATAGTGCTGTCGTCTTGGACTTCTTCTCCCAAAGAACAGTGCAGTGTCTCCACAAAAGAGTTGCTTAGGTATTTCATGAGATGTTTCCTTTCAGGTATCCAGATGGATAATTCCACTCAATCAGTCTTTTCTGCAAAACAGTGTTGATTTAACCACGCCTTTGGTAACAAGAAACATCCGTCAACTGTTTTTCAGGAGGCTCAACTTTAATCTTGTGAAACACTAATGTGGGTCCATCAAAAAAGATGATATCATCCTGAGGATGGGATCCTTCTAAGGTATAGAAAGGGCAGGTACAGAACAGTTCTTTAGACTTCTTTGGAGAAGTCATTTATGGACAAACCTTCAGTTCCTGACCCATGTGATTACACAAGGAGTGTTTCCATTGCCATCTTCACTGGACAGTGTATTGTCTCTTTCTAGCACCATCACAGGCAGAATGAAAACCCTGTCCCCTTCTCCTCCAGAAAATCCATTGCCTTATGATCCAGTTTCCTTGCTTCTTCACCTTTCCCATCACTATCATGGACAATTCTCCCATGACTGAAAGATATTTCTTGCTAGTAGTAGATGGTAGATTGGTACTTTTTTCACTTATTTTCCTCATGAGGAATTGACCACTTTTTCAGGTGGGATGAGGTGGCCAGGACCAGCAGATCTTTCAAGGGAATATGGCCTCTTAATGAAAGTCCCTGGTCTGTAGAAACTTGAATAAAGTAGCTGGCAACAGCTGCTCAAGGGTAGATGTCAGCTTGTTCCCTCTCAAGAGCCTTCTACAGCCACGTAGCTTTCTGAGCTAACATCTCCTGATAGCTCAGCCTGGGAGCAACCTCATGGAAAGTGCAAACATGGGGTCATCTTGGGTGAACAAACAGGAAATGACACACTAAGGCTTCAGCGAACACTAACTCTGATCCTTCCAAAGGTTAGAAATGAAGTGGAAATGACAGCTAAAGGGGCCTCCAGTTTGTTTTTTTTCTACTGTGTGATACTAGGAAGATCTTGGAAGTGGTATTACCAAGGTTAATAAGTTCAAAACTCAACATTTCCTCACTACTCCTTTGGGATATTTTCAGTCTTAGAGTGTCTCTCCAAGACATGAGGTTTTGGAAGGAGTCTGGCAGCCCTAGGAGGTCTTACTCATGTTCTTCCTTACTCTGACCTGAGGTAGAGGTGGCTGCTGCTACTAAAATATTCATAATCTTCACAGTAAACAGAAAAGGTGAAATCTTTCTTCTGAGAGGAACTGCACGCTGTAGTAAGAGAAAGACAGAGACAAGGCAAGACAAACAACTGCTTGGGAAACAATGGCTTTTTGTGTGTGTAGACAATATTTTAGTGCCTTTAGGAATTTGCTGGCTGTGGTGATTAGCTTTGACCAAACTCTGAGTGTCTAATGAGATTTTAAAGGTGTTAAAAGCTGGCTAGAAAACTTCTGATGAATTTCTTAAATTTTTTTTTAATCTATTGAAGTCGAAACACTTTTGCCAAGATGGGTTTGTTTTAACAACCTCCAGTGGAGCTCCTATTTACAAAGTTGGTTTTCAATTGACACCTCTCCAGCTACTTATTGTATGGGCTGATGGACAGCTGAAGCACCTGAGCTTTTAATAGCCCTCTAAGCCTATGTCTTTACAAGAAGAGCTAATAGTTCAAAGACTGTCTTCTTACATAGATTAGAAGTGACTGGTACTTTATTTGAGGAGGATTTAGAGATATTTTGAGTTCTGCTTCTACCTGGAATGAAAAATAATTTTAGATGATGAAATCATTCATGAAAAGGAAGGACTTTCTGCTCCTGTTTCTTTTCCCAACCTCTGCTTAAACTTTCATGGCAGTTAAATGGTATGTTCACATTAGCAGCCGGCTGGTTTTGTGTGCAATGACAGAGAGCTGCCTACTCCAAGACAAGAAAATGGATTTATATCTGCTTTAGGAGAGACTGGTGCATGGAACATTATTTGTTATTTTATCATTTATCCACCTGATTTGTTAAGCTCTCCTGCTATCTCTTCAGCCTTCCTGTACTAGGATCTACTCTACAGTAATATTATCCTATACTCCACTATATTTCCCAGTAGTAGCATCCATTAGCATCATTACCTTTTGCTTACTGTCATATTGAAACCTCCTTTTTTTGTATACATCACAGGTATCATATCTGGACTATTCCAGATTCAGTAGAGAAAAGATTGAGTGTGGAGGCTAAAAACCAGATCCCCTGAATTCAGCTTAGCTTTACATGGGTTTTCTGAGCTAAGATAAATGGGATAACTTACACACATACAAAACGGTCTGCTGTTTCTTAGGTGTCAGTAAAAAAGGCTTTTCCAATACAGTGATGGAACATTTTTTTAGTCATCTGTAACCTCTATTATCTTGGAGTCTGAGAGGACTTCATGAACAGTAATGAGAAAAGTCTCACAAATTCCCTGTAAGGTATCTGAAGGCTTGTTTGCACTTGTAAACTAATTTGCTATAAAGAAAAATATGACTTTCAAAGAACATCATTGAGTAACTCCATGTATGAAAGTTCATTGTCTGGAAGAACATGCCTTGTTCTTGACTATCTTAATTCACTTGTCAGTGAATAAAACTTTCCTTGGAGATGCTTTCAAAATTGTCTTTTCTCTCCCCCTTGTTCCTACCAGCCGGAGATCTAGAAGTACACATTAAGATTTTTGTAGTGAGTCTTGTAAGCATGTCAGCTTTAGGTGGTTTTTTCTAGCCTCCTTACAGGAATCCTGGTTAATCCCACTGAATCTTATAATGCCATTCAATCATACATGAGAAAACAGAATAAAGTCCTCTACAACCCCAAAAAACCCCAATGCAACCATTTTCCTGTTCCTCAGTACTTTGTTATGTTCTTTTGTCATTTTCCTGGTTTGGCTGAATATTTTTTTGTTCATGGCTGTCAGACAATGGCACATAGTATCTATTCTGTCCTTTGGGCTGTTCCATTTTATCTGTGCTGAAAGGATGCAAAAATATTAAATGATAATAGAATGTATTTTAACATTCCTCTCTTGCCTTATAGAACATTCATGCTGTTTATTTGACTTGCATTCCTGTTCTGATGAGCTAAATCTTAGTCTTAACCCACTAAGTATAACATGCTGATAGGCACGGTACAATTTGTGACCTTAAGTAGGATGCTATATTGATTAGTCAAGCTCTGTGATGGAGGCTGTGGTATAGATGCGCTGTATTTGGGGAAATCTGAAGGCTGGGTTTTCTGAGCATTGCACCTATCTGTTTGAAACACCTGTTTTAAACAACTTCACCTTTGTGCAGCAGCTGTAATTTGCTTATCCAAAATTCCAGCCTCTGTTATATTGAAGACATATACCTATTACGATCTCCCAAGGGGTCTTTGCTTTTATTTTGAGCATGTGTGTGAGTTCTCTTTGCAACAAAAGACCAAGAAGTTTACTGGTATACCATGGTAATAAAAATATAAAAATATTCTATGTCTTCAAAGTACATCGGGATTCTCATCTCTCTATTTCCTACTCCGGATTATAGGAGTAGAAAACATGGGATGCTGCAGGAATTCAGTATTTTGTGACTAGGTAATATATAGTGATCTTTTAGACTAACTATTGGGCCTAATGGTTAACCATGTAGATTTTTTTCCATGTAATGGAATATAATGGAATATTTTCCATACAATGGAATTATAATGGAAATGTAATTGCATACAATGTAATACAATGGGATACATTTTAGTATACATTGTGTACAGTGAAGTAATGATGTTAACTGTGTGAGCTTATCTGTGGTAGTTTTGGAATGATAGCTCTGGGTATAGCTGTGGTGAAGATGCAGAAGCACAAATTTTTGGCATGTGGTGGCAGCCAAAACATATACATGGGTTCCCTGCAGGATTTTCTTTTGTAAATCCATATTAAACGTATTTCTTCTGTGTTACTGTTGCCTGTGTTAGCTAGGATACTTTCGTTTATGCCTTCCTTCAATATACCCTGACTATGGAGTCTTAGAGCAGAGCTGGGGGATGTTGTGTCTTTCTAAATGACATGCATCAATGAAAGTCGCCGGAGGTCCATGCTAGTCTGTATTTCTGTGAGAAATGCACTGCAAAAACTTGAGTCTTGTTGTTCCAGGCATATTTCTTTAATGGTAAAAAAAAAAAAAAAAAGAGGGGGTGGTGGTGGAGGAAGGAGCAGGAAAAAACCCCATAAATATAAAGATTTCATATTCCAGTCAGAGTGTTTCTGCTCTGGGGGATTGTGTGTAACAGGGAGGACAATTGTTAAAGACAGTTCTTAATTATTGTTCTCCTTTGGTTCCTAGGACTGCTTATCTTGCAAAAATCTGGACACTATCATAACTACTGCGACTCAGATTCTGAGAAAGTGTTACCCCAAGGAGCCTCTGCCTCTGGTGACAGTAAGAAGTTCCTATTCCTTCCCTCTTCCTGGGAATGGCAAGGCTGAACCTCCATGTGAGGGATGTGATGGTAAATGCCTGAAGGGTGAGTTCAGTAGGAGGAAAAGGAACATGATAGGAGAATTAAATGTGGGATCTGGGGAAGGGAGTCTTGGCAGCCTCATCCTGAGTTTTACAGTTAAAATTAATCTGATGACCTACAGTGTCACTCAGTAGAGATGAAGCTACTCCCAGTCTTCTCAAAGTTTGGAGAATAAATGAGAGAAGATTAAAAGGAGCAAGGAAAAGCAGGGGTGGGGGAAACCCTTCTGTTATCCAAAAAATAATAGAACAGAGTGGGCATGGCAGATGCCAGAGATGTCATTGCTCCACAGCAAGTACAGAGGGAGAGGCAGTGTTATTCTTCCTGTGCATGACTGGGGTGGGGGAGCACTGCCCTGCAGCTTTTTCAGTAAAGAATTGCAGGAAATATTATCCTTTTTCCTTTCTAAAATAAAAGCAGATAGCAGTCACACTGCACGAGTAAAAGATGTGAGCACTTGCTGAAAAGCAGAACTTAAGATCAGGCAGGGTAGCCACTCCACAGAAAAGGAGAAATAGCAGACTCCGTGATACACACAAGCAATTTTTCTGTTGCTTTCAGTTTCATATGGAAGATGCTCAAATACCATAATGATGATAACAGTAAAACACCCTAATCTAGATAATATAGATTAAGAGCATCCTGTAATATCATTGCAGCCAAGCAGAAAATTTCTGTATTGCTTTGTAATATGAGTTGGATCCATATCATGGTGACATTTGTCATGGTTTTGAAAGGCAGTGCTCGAGTCCAGGAGAACAGAGCTTTAAAAAGTGGAAGATTTAGTGTCAAATTTGTTTACACTAGATTAACAAGCAAGATCTGCTTTAATCAGGGTTGTAGTTTGAAGGTGTGTGGCATGCACAGAAGAGGTTGCACATATTTCTGTGGAGGGCCTGAGAGGGATATTAGGTTGAACACCTTTGCCTCTACCTCGATTAACAAACAAGATCTGCTTTAATCAGGGTTGTGGTGGGTTGTAGTTTGAAGGTGTGTGGCATGCACAGAAGAGGTTGCACATATTTCTGTGGAGGGCCTGAGAGGGATATTAGGTTGAACACCTTTGCCTCTACCTCTTTTCTACTTCTGCAGGTGACTATGAAAGTGATGGAGAGGAAGAGGACGAAAAAGACCTGGATAATGAAGATGTGGAGAGTAAGGAGGAAGTATGTACATGAGCCATGGTTTCCTTAATCATCCACATTCTAGAAAGCAAAGCTTTTCAATATTCATTTTGACATCCTGATAAGCTGTCTAAGCAGAAAATGTAGATAGGCATGTAGTCCCACATAAATACACTACATGAATAATAGAAGGATACTTAAAAGAAGAAAAAGCACTGACTTCCGTTGAAGAGAATCCCCTACGTTTATCTTAATTGCCCTGCTTGTCACCCAGGATGGTGAGGGTTTGGTGTCTTCTCTGTTCCTGCGGAGAGACTGACCAGGGACTATTTGAATCACATGCACAGTCAGGGACAAATGATGGATTTTTGATTCTAGCTGTAGACCAGAAATAGCACTTAGTAGGGGAAAAATTAATTATCACCTAGAAAGATTAACCCTCTTTTTCTTCCCATACTGGAGCATATTTGGGCTGTGCATCTACCCTAAGAAAAAGGTTATTTCTTTTAAGCCACAGCTGGAGCATCTGAACCTAGATTCCTTCTCCATTTGTTGCTGCACACAGATAAATAATATAATGAATTATTCAGTCCTTTTCCGACTTCTCCCTTTGCACTCTCCCTGTCATGACATAACAGGCAAAAAACCCCTGCTACCAGCTGAGGTTGAGAGTGTAAACTTTTGTTGTGAAAATGCATACAAGCATGTATGCAAATGGAAGTGGTGAATGCTGCTAAATAAGTCTTATCCACATAAAGTGGTTTGGGAAGGCAAATTAAAGAAATGAAGTTACAAATACAGTGTAATTACATATGACATATACATATTACATATGACTGAGACTTCTGCAGAAGGGTGTTTTCATTACTTGCCCTGTCTTTTTCTCCTCGAGTATTCAACTGATATCACCCAGCAAAAAAGGAAGTTAAAAAACCACGTTAGCTCAGTGTCCTAACTTGCCCCCGTCATGTTGTTTTTATCTGAATATTAGAGCTTGTCAAGATGCTCATTAGGAATAAGGTTCCTAGTGAATTGATCTCATTCTCTAATTAGTTATTCATTCAGAAACAGATATTATATGCTTCTGAACTATTTAATTATTCATAAGGATTTACCAAGTAGATATGAGCAGGTTTTTTTTCTTTGCCGAAGAGCTTGCTCTGAATATGAGTTTTAAGTACTGTTTGTCTGGTGTACTGGTCATATATCTCCCATGACAAATCTTTCTAAAGAGAAAGCAAGCAGGGAATAGATAATGAATTTTCAGTTTACCTCTCTTGTATGACATATCATTTGCAGAATATTTCCTGGTATTGAAGTGATTTACAAATTTTCACAGCTACCATAACACACATCTATGCACACTAGTAACACTAACCAAACTGAAACTTGGTTCTACACTTCAACCAGTAACTGTTCAGACAGTTCTATGAAAATCAAAATCATTACATCAACCATCTATCCCTCTTAACCCAAATCTTCATCAAGTTTGAAGCTGCTTATGCATCATTATGTTGTTAGTGGCAAATCCTTTTAAACTGACCTCAGATACTCTGTGCAGCTCTTCATCGCCTCTTCAGCTAGGCCTAACCAGCATTTAAACTCTGCTTTGCAATACAAGTGTGGTTCAGGGTTTGAAATGCCATGGGCACTTTTGCACTTGGGCAGTTGTGGTTTTTTATTCTTTTGATAACAACTCCAGAAATGAGTATCAAGAACAAGTCGCACCTTTCCTGGCATTTCACAGAATCACTAAGGTTGGAAAGGA